>NW_018397257.1:6865862-6868123 GCF_002168275.2 Theobroma umbraticum
AAATTTATGATTTTTTCAATTGATTGAACAAAATCTTTCTTATTTTTTTCTTTTTTTTCCTTCATTTTATTTCCTTGTCTATTGTTTTATCTTTTAATTATTTATTTTATTTTAATTTATGAATTCATTTAAATTTATAAAATTAGTTTAAAAAATGATAAGAATAAAAAAATAAATAATTAAAAATTAATTCCATAATTTTTTATTTATCCTATTATTATTATTATTTTTATAATATTATTACTTTGATACAGAAACCAGAAACTTTGATGTAAGTTTCTAATTTTCTTTCTTTTTATCTCATTTGATTTGTTTATTCAAGCTTTTATTATTTAGATTCTTTATTATTTTTATTTTTATAATGTTATTGCTTTCATATAGAAATAAAAAACTTTTCACGTAAGTTTCTAAACTTTCTTTTTTTTCTTTTTACCTCATTTGATTAAGTATGTAGTTATACTTTTCTATTGTAGACAACAATCTACTTAAACCTTTGTAAGATTGAGTTTAGTTTTTTTTTTTTTTATTATTCTTTCACGATTTTATAGAGGATGGAATGCTTATTGTCATTATTGGGAAGGAAGCTCCACTGAGACCAAATGTTAAGGTCGTTGAAATGTTAGTCATTTGTTATGTATTTTATGTGTTCTTAAATTGTTTACTACAACCTACTGTCGTAAAATGCGAGTATGAAAATCCAATCGCTAAACGTAGTTAACTTAGGGAGTCGCGGCTATTTTTTTTTTTTAACTAAGTGATATTGGTCATCTATTAAATTGGTTTTGTTCGATGAAATCCTAAATTGATTTTAACTCCATCAAAAGAACGATAAACTGGTTTACGTATTTTATTTAGAGTTGGGTTCAGGAGTACTGTTACACACAAGGAAAGATTAGCACCCCTATGACGCCCATTATAGGAACGGTACCATTTAATCATATATTATCTTAACCTATTAGTTTTATTCTTATGTTTTCTTAATTATTATCTATTTAATTTATCTTTTATTATATTAAAATGTTGTAATAAAAAAGTGATGTTCTTAATTGTAATAATATTGTTGAAACAAAAAATGTTAAATTTTTTGAATATATTTTTCAATTGAGAACTGATACAATTTCTTATGCTGCTTTTAGTAAAATATTTTTGAAATTTTAAATGATGATCTGAGAAGTAGTAAAAAACCAAGGAAAGAAAATTTTTTGGTAATGATTTTTATACTTATCTTATAGATAATGATCCTTTAACTATACTGATACAATTTCTTCTAAAGAAAGTCTATTTTAGAAAGAAATTATAAAAAATAAGATTAAATCTATTTTACAAAATCAAATTTGAAAATTAGTTAATTTCCACTTGAAGCTAAGCCAATTAGTTGTAAATAGATTTTTAAAAGAATATTTAATCTTGATAGTTCTATTAATAAATACAAAGTTAGATTAGTTGTTAAAACTTTTACTCAAAAACAAAATCTTGACTATTTTGAGACTTTTGCTCCAATAACAAGAATTTCATCTATCCATGTTTTAATTGCCTTAACTTCTATTTATAAACTTGTTGTTCATTAGATGGATGTTAAAACAGTCTTTCTAAATAGTAATTTAGAAAAAAATTTACATAGTACAACCTGAGAGAAAACAAAGTTTGTAAATTGATTAAATTTTTATATGGTTTAAAACAAGCACCGAAATAATATCATGAGAAATTTGATCAACTTCTTTAAGTAATGGATTTTCTACTATTAGAATTGATAAATATCTGTACACAAAATTATTGATAGTAAATGTGTGATTGTTAGTTTATGTGTTGATGATATGCTTACTTTTTATACAAGCATTGATGTTGTCAATAAAATAAGATGTTTTCTAACTTCTAAATTTGATATGAAAGTTTAGGAAGAAACAAATGCTATTTTGGGATGTCATAATGTATGAGTCTTAAAACTCAGCCATTTGGCATAAAAGGAATCGCCATCAATTTCTTTTGTTTAAGTATGATTGATCACCTAATTGAATCTATTTTTCTGATGATAGCTTAGACTTGACTTAAGTTCATTAAAAAAATATATTTAGGCCTACAAAGCTGATTAAGTTTGGAAGCACAATTACATGTAAGGAAAGGATTAGTAGCCTCACTACACCTTTTCAAAGATACCTAATTAATTGTGTTTTCTTTTTAGCCTTAATAAATTAATTTATTTTGATATCTTAGTTTATTTCCTTTAATTATTTCTCCAATTCATTTTTATAAATAAAATGTCC
>NW_018397257.1:6868133-6868824 GCF_002168275.2 Theobroma umbraticum
AAAATTCTTCATAAATTTTTCAATCTTTTTGGTAAAATTTAGAAAGATTTTCTCACTTAACAATTTCTAAGGAAGTTATCCCTTATAACATTCTCAAAATTCCATCATCAGAGGACTTCTACTTATTTTATATTAAATATTCATTATGAAATTATACTTACAAAATATAAAGTATTTGTTTATTTATGTCCTTATTAATTATTTATAAATAAACCTTTTTGGTAAAAATATATGGAATTATCCCCTAACCCTTATGGTAAGGTCCCATAATTATTTTTACTCTAAATGTTTTTTCCAAAAAATTGCCCTTTACAACTTTCCTTAAAAATTCCATTTAAAAGATTTAATTTTAAATTATTACAAATCTTTATTTTTTTATTTTTATAATTTTATTCTGCCAATTATGGTGATAAAAATTTAATTTTAAAGTAATTATGGCCTAAAAAAAATTTATTTTTATTATTTTATGTATTTTTATTTATACCAAAAACAAAATAAATAACAAAAAAAAACATAAACAAAGTAAGATGAAAGTTTAAGCTATACCTAGTAGATGAAACAAAACTTGAATGGGATTGGGCCTTGGTCGATGCAAACCAGAACAGTATTTGAGCTTCCTTCCTCTCCCTCTCTCAAACCTTTTTTTTACTTTCCCCAAGACATCATCGGCTACTGCACTCTCCACAGCCGG
>NW_018397257.1:6868834-6898465 GCF_002168275.2 Theobroma umbraticum
TCGGTGTCAGAATCTCACCGAGATTCACCCCCCAAAACCCTTTCAAGCTGATCTATCTTTTAATCTGACTCATTTTTTCTAAAACTTCTTCAAAATTTCTAAATCTAAATCTAAAAATTTTAAAACCCAAAAATATCAAGAACACTTTTTTTGCTCACTTTTCTTCTGTAATTCTTTTTCACTTTTTTTTTCTTCCCCTTTGTTGCTGTGTTCCTTTGGGGTTTTTATAGGTGTTTTCTTATAATCTTGATTTCATTGTGAATCTTTGATTTTATTTTTCTTGATTTATTTTATTTCATGGGACGATATTTTTATATAAATTTTTTTGATTTGTCGGATGATTTTAGGGATTTCATTGATCTTTTTCCTTTTTTAATTAAACTTTTTTTCTTTTGGTCAAATTTTTTTATTTTGATTTGCTGTCCTTTTTTGTTTTGTTTGAACTTTATTTATGCGTTTTTGCCTTACTTTTGTTGTTTGTGGGCTTACCAACCCAATGCCATTTTTTTATTGAATTTTGATCCATTTGGTTTACAAACACATTTGGATTATAAACCCATCATTCCTAAGGTCAAAAATTAATCAAAATAAAAATAAAAAATACACCAAAAATAAAATAAATAGAAAAAAAATAAATAAATAAAGTAAGTGGTCTGATACTAACATAAGAAAGCTGCTTAAAGAGTTTAGATACTTTAATGTTATACCTGTAAGTACTTTTTATGACGTTAATACTCAATTAAAGAAAAATAAATATGATAATATGGCTCAGTTTTAGTATATTTAGGTTATTTAGAGTCTGATGTATTTGATGAATTATATTCGACTTGATATAGTTTATGTTATGTGTAGATTAAGCAGATATACACAATCTCAATGGAGATTATTGGATTGTTTTGTGTAAAGTAATAAAATATTTGAGAGGTACTACAAATTATGATATTTTTTATAATAGATTTTTCACTATATTAGAATAATACAGTGATGTTAATTGGATCTTAGAGTTAAATGAAACAAAATCTATAAGTGAATATATATTCACCCTTAGTGGGTGTGCTGTAACTTGAAAATTAGTCAAACAATAATAATTACTAAAATTATAATAGAATTAGAATTTATAGTTTTGAAGTTGATTGATAATGGGGCTGAGTGGTTAAGAAATCTTTTAGCAGATATTTTGTTAGGAATGAAATCAACACCTTCTATATCTATGCATTATGATTGCCAAGTGGTAATAGCCATTGCAAAAAGTAAAACTTTTAACAATATAAATAGACACATTCATTTAAGACATGATGTGGTAAAATACCTGTTTAGAGATGAAATTAGGTCTATTAATTATGTGAAGTCAAAATTAATTTAACCGATCCTTTAACTAAACCTTTGAGAAAAAAATTAATTAATGATACATCGAAGGGAATGGGACTTAAGATAATTGAGAAAATCAACAATAATGGCAACCTAATCTATATGAATGGCGATCCCATAAATTAGGTTCATATGGGTAATAAGAAGTTATTTGTTGATAAATTGATGTACTATTAAAATTATTATCCCTCCCATGGTGTGTAAATAGTGCAAAGATTGTAATGAAGAAAAGGTTGAGTTAAACTCTTAATGAATTCCATAAGGTATATTAAATTGCAATATACACTTGATAAAATCACTTATATAAGTGTGGAGTGAGGCTACTCCTATAAGAATTGTGATAAATTTTCTAAACACTGATGAATAACCAAGCATGCACATGGCCTATTTGCACAAAACTGTGTTGAACAGCAAAAAGTATGGAAGTGTAATGTGATTGATGAAAATAATATTTCACATAAAGAATTTTTGGTTTATATAAGTTATAAACTTCACTAAAATTTTATCATTCATATTTCATTCTTTCTAAGCCTAGTTCATAACTCAAAAAGCATCAATCTCGATATATTACACTTGAGTGAGATTAGACCTAACAAAAATTTCCTATTATGAAACTTTATGAAATATGTGGAGTATTGTTGAAAATATAGTGAAATCTCATAAGGTTTCTATCTCATATTACTTAGGAACAAAATATGTTAATGCTTTATATAAGCAAACTCATTATATGTTTGTTGTAAGCAAGAAAAGAAAGTGGGCTCACACACATACGAAATCAAGCTAAGCCTTAATAAAATGTGAATGCTCCCCTGCACACAAATATACTCGTGGGTTAAGCCCAAGTGATATTTCTTTAACTGTTTGATTCTGTTAACATTATAAAGATGTGGTCTTTGATTTTTTAAGTAATGTTAAAATATCTTTCAAAATATTTTTTATGATGTCTCAGTCGTTATTCTCTATAAATACCAACCTTTACGTTCATTCTCAACACACCACAATTCTCACTGCTTCCTTTTCTCTGCTTAGCCTTGTTGGGATTTTTTTTTAATTTTTTATTATTTCTGTATCTTTTGTAGTTTACGCAAACTAAAAAAAAAATCTATTAAATTTTAGAGATAATCGTTTTAATCTTTTTGCATTAAATTTCATACTTTAAAAAGATAAAAATTATCCTTAAAAAAAATATATCACTCCCCAAACTAGTTTGACTTGTCATCTGCTTTGATCTTTACCCAATATGCGCATGCAAGTATCAAAGTATTTGGTCGGGTTCTTTAATTTGACAAGTATGAATTATTTTAGCTCCTCGGCCTGCCAAACTCCGTACTTGATGACTACTACAACTTAGAATAGGGTTAGGAAGGATTGTCTATTTAGCCTTCCACTCACACCGACACTGACAATATATTCCTCATAGTCTTAGAGGACAAGAACCAAGCAATAACAGCTCAACATTTGATATCTTGGATGTGATAGCTTATGGCTCGTTAACAAAGTTAGGTAAGACCTTCGTAATCCGATATACATCATAAATGCATTTTGCCTTTGTTCAAATTTCAAACCCATCAACTTCGAACTCCCATGAATTATAATCTTATATCCCAACAACGCCGACAAATATCAGTCCTTAGGGACCCCATAGATAGACCCTTTCTGGTTTCTTTCTTTTTCCTCTTCCTCACTATTTTTACAAGAATTTGTTGGATTGGAAAAGGAGGAAAGTGCGAATTTCGTATAGAAGTTTTCTCATTAGAAATGGAAATAGTATATTATTATAAAAAGTACAAGAGGGAACACATAACCTCTTCTTGTGATGTTAATTAATGATTGTGTAGTCTTAACAAGTAACCAATTGTGGAGGGAATTGACAGGTTGTCAAAGACAGTTTCCACAAACATTTGTCTTTGGCTATGTATTGGCTCTTTCCATGTAAAGTCCACTATTAAATTTCCCCACGTTACAGAAAAGAAAAGTGCGTCTAACCTGACTCTATTATTTAATTTCTTGTGCTTTATTTGTAAATTAAGACAATCATTTGAAGAAAAAAGTTAGGAATTTTAGTTACCTTTAAGAGAAATAGGCAAGAATATCAGACATTGACAAATAATAAAGTCTCTCTCCACCGAAAGTGAATTGTCAGTTCTTGCTGTTGAAGCTTTAAAGTTTGCATATTATTCCCAACATATATTTACAGTTTGTTTCTGCAACAAGCTTTCGGTTTTACTTCATACGCATTGGTGGAATTGGTACATATTAACCCCAATTTTAAGTAGCAATCACAATTTTGAGTTCTGGGTTCTCCTGATCAGCACTTCTAAATTTTTTTTTTACCTTCATTCAATGCTATAAGTTACATATTAATAAGTTGCTTTTGTAGTTAGCATTTATTGAGTTGTGCTCAAGCTATATGTCACAGGTCCATATTTGAAATAAGTCTTTTATTTATTATCTTACGACACACTTCATTTCTTATTAATATGAGATTCATAATGTTTTACTTTATCTACATGTGCAATGCTTTTGTTAAGATTTGGATTTGCTTATAGAAGTCCAACATCAGTAAAGATTTGAATTTGTTATGATGCTCATCTTTTCTACTTAACATTTATCTTAGGTAGAACAAAAATTCTTATTTATTGATTTAATATCCATCTCATCTCTTATTGATGAGGACTTGTTACATGTGCACAAGCTTAATGCTAATTATGATATATATGACACCTTCTCAATAAATGTCTAATTTTCATTTTTGCGAAAAAGGAAAAAAAAAACTTGAACTCAACATAAGTCACTTGGAGGCCACACAACTGTCACTTTAACAAGAATTTATAACTAAAATTTTCCTTTTTTTCATTATGAGATCAGAAAAATTAATTTTTTTTAACACATTTGTATTTGTATTAATAAAAACAAAAATTTACAGATATGTCGATCAGATCTCTAATTTTATGAAATCAAAAAATTAATTAATTTGGTGCGGGATAAGATGTTACATCGAGACAAAACTTAGCTTTGAAATTATTTGTAAAACTTAACGAGTAATCAAAAAGGAAGCCAAAATCATATTGGTTGACCCATAACCAGAAGGAAAAAGTCAAGTTTTTAGTTTTCGGCCTTTTTGTTTGTCATATTCATCTTTGAGATTTTGACCACATTTTTAGGGTTTCTAAATTCATCGCTTGCTGTGTTTAGTGACCCATCCCTCACCTCTCTAGCCGACCTCAATCCAGGTTCGCCTCATCCGCCCCAACCTCCGCCTTAATAACAACCCAAAAAAATAAATGGTAATTAAATTGATTTCTCAGATTTTTTATTAAATTAATTAATGAGTTTTGATGATGAGCGGTATTAATTTGTACTTATAGCGATCTACCATATTATGAATGTGTTGTCTTTGTTAGTATATGCAAATTTTAATTATTTCTTTGTAAGATCAAACACATGCGTATATATCACATAAAATCCCTACCTTGATGGTAGTAGAGAATTGTGTTATTGCAAATTCATGTGACAAACCATTAACATACAATAAAATGAAATCTTCATTATTCATAACAGAATTTCATTGTGATTTTAAAAGATTATATGGTTCTTCTATAAATATGATACATTATCATAGAAAATCAAATATAAAGTGAGATTTCAGCAAGTTAGATTAGTTCCCATGATATTATTGTTTGCCTTCCCCTTGCAGTCTGTTCCTCTGTGTAGCAAAAGTTCCTGCTTGCTTTGGACAATAAATTAATTATGTATTAGTAATTAGTATTGGACAAGAAAATGCCTTCCCCTTTGGACTCTAGGGCGGTGAGAGAAAATATTGAGCAAAGTCCCCAAGAAAAGTTAGCTGGTAGTTACAATACATTTATTGATCTCGGCTGGCCATTACTTGGGGTTTCTTTCTCTCTGTTTCCCACTCAAGCTGTACCTTCCATATAACCGCCAACACCCACCTCTCTCTCCCTCTCTCTCACCATTAACAATCTTTTGTCAATCTCACTTCTTTTATTTCCTACTCTTGATTAGCCTTTAGCCTTCACCCCTCACCCGCAAAAATGGCAGCTAAGCAGATCGTTGCCGCCGTTGTTGTCACCATCTTTGTACTGACATTCTGCAGCGGCACCATGGCACAGGCGCCGGCACCTGAGCCAACTGCCGAGGCACCAAGCGCGGACTGTTTCACCAACTTGTTGAGCTTGTCGGACTGCTTGACGTACGTGGAGGCCGGTAGCAATTTAACGAAGCCCGACAAGCCTTGCTGCCCAGAGCTGGCGGCGCTTGTAGATAGCACTCCCCAATGTTTGTGCTATCTGCTGGATAAGAATGCCACTTCTAGCTATGGGATCAACATTGACATGAAAAGGGCTCTGAATCTTCCCACTATCTGCAAAGTTTCTACTCCTCCTGCTAGTCTTTGCTCAGGTAATTTCTTTTGCCCTTTAATGAGCTAATTCCCTTAATTTCTTTTGCGATTCAGAACCTTTGATTTAAGAAAATCTTATCAATTATATGATAGAAAATATACAAACAAGTTGGTCCCAGTAAATGTGTTGTCGTGAGGCTAAAATACAAACAAAGGTTTGAATTATTAATTATCCAACTATATAGAAAAAAAAAACACTAATGGTTGAATTGGGATTCTTCTCTACTTTGTTCACGAGGCTACACATATATTACCTTTTTTGTGTAAAATTTTCATACAAAGTCTCATTTATTTCTCTAATGTTTTAGATATTGATGATGTTAATTATTCTTTTGATGAGCAAGAACTTAAAGCTCTTTCTTCTTTGTTTTTGCCGATTCGTGTTACTCTTTTTTAGTACTTCTCCTCCTTCATTTGCTGTATTAACGCAAAGTATTAAAAACAACACAATATGGACATTACACATGGGTGGGCTATGCATAGTGTAGTTATATGTAGATCTCAACTTTTAGTATGGCAAAACAACAATCTAGTCATTATTTGGCAAAACCACCTTCTAGATTTAGATCGGAATTATGAAATATGTGAAAGGTATAGTGAAAATTACCAAAAAGAAAATCCTAAGGAAATACGGCACTTTTATGAGGGAATTTAGTATGCATCTGTCTGGATTGGTACCCCACCGGTGACCATATATTGCCCATATCATAACTCTCCACAACCAATCCTAACGCTGGCAGCAAATGCACGTTGTTTCTGCTTCTTCCACTCTCTCATCATTCATTTTGGGTCCACATTGTATCCACTTTTTAGGGGCCTTATTTATTTGACACCTGCCACTCAACCGTTTTCTGGGCTTCTTCACTTTAGTTTTGCGTCTGGGTTCCTTGCTTGTAAACGGATAGCTACTCCTCATTTATTAGACCTAAACTAGCTACAACACTATAGATGTGGGCAGCTTAATTGAAAGCTCATTACTCAAAGTCTAAAAAAGTCAAATCTCGCTCCTACTATTTGAATTAAAACAGATATACATGTCTATCATCATTTGTAATTAATTGATTGTCAAATGATATCAATTGTTTAATTGTTTGTACCCAAGGGAAAGGCAAAATTGAAGCGAGAAGAAAAAGGAAAGAATTATTATTTTTAAACACAAAGCCAGAACTATGCTTAAACAGCATTGACTGAGCACAAGGGAAAGCGAGACGCCAGCTTTGCCTGATCGGGGATCTGGGGTTTTGCCCACTTCTTTGCCTCTCATTTATGGCCATTTAAGATTCTGGGTTTGCTCTCACCTAATATCACGTGCACTGTCCTTTTTATTATAAATTTGAAATATAAATAAATGAATCACGTGCTCAGTGATTGGCCTTAAGATTTGGATAAACCAAACCCATCAACAGAATCATTCCGTTTGTCACCAAAGTTTTTTATATTATTTTTTTTTTATTGCCATTTATATTTTTTCCAGTATTGTAGTAATCTGTTCATTCCATAATATTCTTTTATTTACATATTTTTAGTTATCTTAAATTAATGTCTCCTGCGAATTTTTTTTTAAAAAATCATTTTTACTGCCCTTTATCATTTTCAACTATATAATTACTCGTCAATATAATATTATCTGGACGATAAGAGATCTGGAAGTTTTAAGTCTTACGTGGGTTTAATCCAATTATATGTTACTTTAAATTGACATTTAAATATTTAATTTTGTTAGATATATGTAGTAGCACATACCATTCCATGTTTAAATATAACATTACTTTCGTTTCATTCTACAGTCATCACTGGCGCCCCAGCTGAAAGTCCAACCGGAAATGGAGGATCTACGTCACCTGGTAATTAATTTTTTTTAAAGCTCTAATTTCTAAGTTACTTTACAACAAAATGGGCTAAGCTTAGCAAAATTAAACAAGATTAATGTATATGTTTGATCCCTAATGCAAGAAAGAAAGTATATTTTCAATATTGAAATGGATCAACATCTGGATTTTCAAATGGCACAGGTAAAATTATTGGATTGGATAGATGTATTTTGAAATAGAATATATATGCTAAAGAAGATTATCCAAATGTCGAATTAAGTCTACAATCATTAGTGTTACAGACTCAGTGCAACATTACAGTTAAAACTCAGCACAGAATAGGACTTAACAAATGGAACATATATATATCCTGCATAATAGAAATCAAGTTTACCTTTAGTTTGTCAAATTCCTAGCTCATCCAAGATTAACTTTGATCTAAGGTGGGGTTAGTCATGGCTATCTTGAATTCTATCTCTCTAGATTGATAACAAAATATGGTTTAAAATTAACTATTTACGTATTTTTAATATTTAACTAATCACTGTGGAAAACGAATTGAAAATGGCCAGGTCTTGCCCCGCAAGGATTAGCTGCCAGCCCTTCGAGTGGGAACAACAATGGAGCTTCAAACATTGCAGTCTCTGGTCTAGCTTCCCTTGTTGCCTTGGCAATTACCTTTCTGCCCACACTTTTTGGGATTTAAATTCTTTTGCCATGGTTGAACTTAGTTTCCTCCATTATTTATATACTGCTTTGTTCAGATATTCCGTGTCAAGTATTATTATTATTATATATATATTTTTTGAGAGAGAGAGACTGTGTCTGGTACGTAAGTTACCAATAACTTGTAGGAGTTTGTTATGACATTTATTTCTTTAAGGCTGTACCATTGTTCTTTGCAAACACCTTATGGTTCTAGCTCTATTATCCATTCAATATGTTTAAATCCAATCTTCCCCAATTAACCAATGCCATTGTCACAAGCTGAATTTTTCATTAAAAGTTTTTCTTTTTAATGTATTATAAACTTATCACTCTCTGTGTTCGATTATATTTATTCTTTATTTACTTTTTTTTGTTAAAGAAACTCAATTTTGACCATTACTTTCAACAAAAACGCAAACTTGTTAAATTTTGAGAAAAAGAATCCAAATCCTCTGCCCCCAATCCCTACCCCATTCTGTGCCCCTTCTTTGACAAAGTGACATGTGTCTATTTTTTCAATTACTAATTAATACATGTTTGGATTTAATCGTTTTATCTCCTTTTTTTTTTTTCACGCATTTCCTATTTTCTCTCACAAAACGACTGTTCCTCCATATCAATAAGCAGATAATGCCTTTTTGCAAAAAATTTACTAGTTAATATTGCGATAAAAGATACAGTTTAGTATTGACTGGATCTGCAAATTAAACCGACAGTAGCAGCAATTATATCATCATCCCTCCCTGCTAATCTCCCTTACGACCACCAAATTTGAGATCATGAACTGATAATAAAACTGTTTGGAAGAGATAGGCATAGAGAATTAGGATAAGAAGAAGAAAGAATTTATTTATTTAAGATTTCTAAGTAGCGGAATAGAAGAGAAAGTGGAACGAGAAAGGAATCGTTAAGCTTGAGAGCAGAATTTGGGTTTTGCCTTTTTTTTTTTCCTCTTTTTTATTGATCTTTTAACAAATTTGATCCCTTTCTTTGTATACAGAGAGCAAAATTTGGGTTTAGCCTTTCTTTATTTTCCTTCTTTTTTATTGGTCTCATAATAAAATCTAATCCCTTCTTTTATTATTCTGAGAGCAAAATTTGGGTTTTTGTTGATTTTTTCACAACAAAAGAAAATCTTAATTTGCATCGATGAGGATAGGAAGAGACAAGTTCATGTTTGTCTTGCCGGAACACACAAGCAGAAGATCACCATTTTATGAACATCCGCTGATAAAGGAAGAAAAGAGGAAATAAGAGATTAAAAGATTAAAGCCAAACATGTATTAATTAGTAATTAAAAGATAAGTCGGGTGTCCATGTGCTAATAGAGAAGAAACGAGATAAAAGATTAAAGCCAAACATGTATTAATTAGTAATAAAAGATAGACAGGTGTCACTTTGTCAAAGAAGGGGCACAAGATGGAGCACGATTGGGGGCACAGATTTGGATTCTTGAGAAAAAAAAAAAACTCACAATGTGTAATTTGGAGAAAAAATGACAAATGTCATATGAGAAAAGTTAAACCACGAGAAGCATGTATGGAGTTTACCTACTTTTTAATAATAACATGTATGGAGTTAAACCACAAGAAGCATGTATGGAGTTTACATTAAGAATGGCCTCATCTGGAAAATGGCTTTCTTTATCACTTTTTGGGGAATCTGGCTTGCAAAGAACAAGTTTTCAGTGGTAAGGAATGGGATACTATGATGTTATTTGAGCTGACAAAAGCCAGAAAGGTGTGGTGGATTAAGGCCAAATGGCCTAACCTTAATTGTCAGTGGGTGATCTGCACCTGTCAATGCAAATCGTTAGGAATGAAGCAAAAGAATTTATGGATGGCACACATACCTCGTGTTGCGTAGAACTCAAAGGAAGATTAGTCTTTGAACCTGTAAATGGCATATAGAATTTTGGAGATGTAGTGATAGATATCCATGAACTAGTAGTGGAAGGTTGGACACATGAGAGACTATTATCCAAGTGCTTATATGGAAACCTACTTTCATTAAAAACAACAAGGCGAGATACATAGGTTTTATAAGAAATAGCATCAGAGCAAAGATAGGCACTTTGATGTAAAGAATACCCAACAAAGACACCTCTTTAACTTTGGTTGCATTTTGTTTGTATATAAGGACGTATCCAAGGGTAACATGAGCAACCAAAGGTGTGAAGCTTATTGTAATTATGTAATTTGCCAAATAAAGCTTGAGAAGGAGAAACTGAATTCAATACTAGAGTAGGCAAGCGATTAATTAAACATACAACAGTTTTAAAGGCAAAAGTCCAGAATGATAAAGGCATGGAAGCTTGGTGAAGAAGTGTAAGCCCTGTCTCAACAATATGATGATGTTTTCTCTAAGCTATTCCATTATGTTGTGAGGTGTGAGAAAGAGTTTGAAGATGTGATACCAAAGGTGTGGAAGTTTGGAAGTAATTTCATATATTCATACTCTCCATCTCTATAAATAAACACAATTAAAGTATTAAAAAAAATTTTCAACAATACTTTCGAATTTAAAGAATACAATAGACAAATGAGACTCACGTTACATAAGAAATAACCATATATAACGAGTGAAATGATCGTCATAAATTACAAAATATCGAAAATCATCATATGAGAGCATTGGGGTTGGTCCCCAAACATCATAATAAATAAAGCCAAGAGGCCTTTACTAGTCAATGATGAATCATTGAAAGGGAGCCTATGGCTCTTATTACAAGCACACGAATGACAGATAGAGGATTTTAGGTAACTTAATGTCAAAAGGTAGAGAACATGATTTAACTAAAAAATCTAAGATGAAAAAAGATGGATGCCCTAAGCAATCGTGCCAATTTACTTGAGAAGTTTTAACACTAATATGAACCTGGGCTGTTCAACAGACGTAGAGATTGCAATTGATTGTGGCCATTCATACACCCTGTGCTTGTTCAGGCCTTTGAACAGTGGTGCTCTCGTGCGTAATTTTACAAGAAACAATAGGAAAAATTCAATGGACTTGTTATTAGTTTTACAAAATTTAGAGATAAAAGTAGGTTTTATGAATTGATGGAACATGTAAAATATTGAAAAGAGAAGAGGTTCTCGATGGAGTTGTAAAATGGTGAGTCCAGTATGGGTAATTGGTAAACCTGAACCATCGCCAATAACAATTGATCAGTACTATCATAGTCTGGATTGAAAGATTACTTAGATCACTTGTAACATGGTGGGAAGCACCTGTGTCAACTAACTGGTCGGATGACTTAGTTTGAGAGCAGTAGTGAAATTTGCCATTATAGGATCCTGTGAACGCTAGGCCCGAAATTGAGGATACTTTTAGCAACATGACCTGGTTGATTACATAATTGGCAGAAAAAGTATATGAAGGGATGTGATTGTTGCAGCGATAAGTGAAACGATTTTTGCTGTCAAGAATTGTTGTTTCGCTTGTAGTACTTTGAATAGTTACTTGTCCGATGATGTGGAGGTTGATTCTTGAATGAAGCTTCGATGTTGCTTTTGTTGTAATTTTTTTGTCCTTGTTTAGAGTGATTATTAGAGCTAGTGCATTCTCCTTGATTTGAATTATAGGAACAAGATGCATCATTTGCAGTGATGAGGCGCAGAACGATTTTCCTCTCGCTTAAGATAATCTCATATTCAACAAGCTTATCATAATTTCTTCAAAAGAAATAGTGGTTTCACGAGCTTGGACAGCAGCAAAAATTTCGCGATACTCGGGGCCTACACCATTCAAACATTAGATACCTTAACACAAGTTCATCTGCAATAGTTTTGAGATTTTGCATATATTCTACAACAGATTTGTTGTCCCTTGGAACATAAAGCTTATCTTTCAATGTCATTACTCTGATAGAGGGCTGCTTAGCATAGAGCCATGAAAGCTTCTGCCAAGGCTCAGAAGAAGTTTTGGATCAGGCTATGAGGAGAATTAAGGGCTCTGAAACTGAAGCAACAATGGCATGATGCAATAATTGATCCTGCTGTGACCAATAAAGAAAGGCAGGATTTAGCTTCTCCTTGTTATCATTAATTAGTTATTGTTGATGGCGGACAAGGTTTTGAACTACCAAGAAACCTCGTGAGATTGTATTTATGGATATCAAAGAATTTGAATCATTGAGAGTAGGAGTAAGTGACCAAGTTTGAGAGCTGTTGGCCATAATAGAATGTGCTTGTTAATAATAGAACGTGCTTGTTAAAGCCGCAAACGCTATGATACCATAAAAGATAAATATGATCAGTTGCAATTTACTATATTAATTTGTACATAGAGATATTATATTTATAGACCTCTATCATATTACAAGATAAGAGATATTTAAAATGTACAAATAACTCGTACAGGAAGATTTATTTAAATTGAAATACTAATTATTCTATCTTCTATTCAAGTGCCGTTATTCCTTCACAATTATGAGGTCGCCTAATGAAGCTAGGACTCCCTTAGCGCACGGTAGAGTAAGGAGACTTATGAATTGGGCAAGACCGGTAGAGCGTCACTCGGTAATCCAGGCAATGCTGGCATTGGGGTAATCCTTGGATACTCTAGAGGGTCTATTCTTGCTCTGTTTTCTAAAGAAGTGGGGGTAATTGATTCCAATATGGTAGAAGCTTTGGCTCTGAAAAAGCTGTTGTCACTTTTTCTGTGTCAACATGGAAAGACTGTAATTTTGAGATTGAATCTGATTCTGCTAATGTGGTCAAATGGATCCTAAATTCCCATGAGGTACCCTGGACAATGAGACAACTTTTCATGCTGATAGCCAACCCGCTTAGTCTGCTTACAAGGTGGAAGATCAGACATATACCCAGATCAACTAACATTGAAGCTGATAGTCTTGCAAAAAGAGGTGTACTGAGGACACTTGATTTTATTTGGATTAATCATGACTATGAACCGCCCCCTTTAGGAAACTGAAAATGTATAGCTGGTTCCCCCTCTGTGTAGTGCGCATATGTTTGCTTTTGATTTTTTGTTGTCAAGGGAAGGTTTGCTGGGTTTTTCTGACCTAGTGTTTGATTGGGATGTTTATGTTTTTTGGGAGTTTGTAATCTGTGTTCTGGTACCAGCAGGTCTGGATGAGAGGGTGGTGCCGACCGTATGTGGTAGACTTGGCGGGGACAGACAACGGTTCATGGGGCTGGGGCGATCTGTATATTGATGTTGTTTGAGGTATAAAGGTATAGCATTAATTTCAAAAAAATAAAAGACAGCTCATAGGCAAAAGAAAATATTTGATTACGCTTATCAATTCGTCAAACAAAATGGTACGACTTTTGATTATGGTAAAAATGATTTTCTTTTTCTTTTCTATGAAGATTCCACTGCCATCAAATCTTTCCGATGATTCGTTCAGATCTCCCAAATCTCTCTGTGTCTCACCGGTGGTTAATTCCATTTCTAGCAAAAATAGAAGTGTAAAGCTTAGCAGGTTTGGTTATAGTGTTGAGGGAAACATAAGCTAAGAAATGAAAGACTTTAAACCTCTCGAATTCTATTGAATTCGTTACTCAGAAAGAAAAAGAAAAAGAAAATTTACCAAATACAAATTTGGTCGATGGATTACGAACCTCTAAATTTCAGCAGCAGCAATGTAAAAATCCTTGACTCTACGTACAATACTTCTCCTTTTCAATTAGAAATCTGGGGTTTCAAATCCAGTTTTTTGGCTCAATCAACGGATACATACTCAAATATTCTGGCGCGGCTTAATGATACGCGTCTATAAGATAACATGAGCAGTTAGATCAGAGCCTGCAGCTCACAGATAACCATTACATAATTTCTTGGCCAAGTCTTTTAAACAAATAATAAATAATAGAAAGAAAAATTATATATGTTGAGAAATTGAGAAGAAAGGGAGAGATTGAGATTAATCTCTTTGGAAATTTTGAAATTTAAAGTTATCCCAAAAACGTAAATGAAATAATCTATGACTTTGATATTACAAAGATATAACATTTGCCATTTCTATTTCAGTGTAATCAATATTAGCCTTTGGATCCAAAGCCATTTTCTCAAGTCGAAGAAGACTACTAGTTGCCAAAATTGCCTTAGCATCAATGTCATGCAAAGACCTCATGTACAAACTGTTTATTGCTGAAGAAGCCGCATCAAATAGATCCTTACTACCATGAGGACCCAAAAGGCAATGCCCCAAGATCCTCAAAGTAGGCTGCAATAGTTCCCATGGCAAGGGAATCCTTCCTTCTTTCTTCTTTACCGTATGCATCTCATTGCTACCATTATTCTCACCATGATCTTCTCCACCATCTTTGAAATTCTCCCTGTCTTGACCTGCCCAAATCTCGCAAAACTCACAAAACTCAATCTTGGAAGTCACTGGCATTTGAGATATCTTGCTGTAATACAATTCTAATGCGACACCAACGATCCTGGGTCTCCTTGTCGACCGCATTGTTCCATGAGGCTCCAAAGTGGAAGATGTGACCGCTAGGTTTAGCTCGGTTGCTTTGTTTTTGATAGACGGCTTGGCTTCATGATAAATGCTAGGTTGTGACAAATCCGGAACATGAACGGTCATCGGTTGGTCTCCACGAGCAGTAGTTTCATGTGCGTAAAGGGCTAATAAAATAGCCTCGAAACCAGCCAGGGCTTTACATCGAGAGATGCGGGAGAGGTAGACTCCGGCGATGATGGGAATGAAACGAAGGACGACGAGTTGGAGTTCAGGGTCCGTTGAATGGAAGGTGTCATAGAGCCAGCGGCATAGGTTGTTATCGCCGGAGCCAGAGTCAGGGTGGCGTAGGAGGGAGGAGATTGGGGAGGAGATGGTAGAGTCGTGTAGGAGCAAAAAGGAAGGGTTTGGGGAGGAAGAGAGAGAGGAAGGGATGGAGGAAATGATGGAGGAAAGCGACTGTATGGATGATTGTGTTTGGGAAGATGGTGGTGGTGGTGTTTCTGAGGTGGTGACACCGGTCGGGGTGATGGTGATGTTTGGGGCAGCGGTGGCTGTGGGGGAATCGGAGTTGGAGGAGGAGGAAGAAGAGGAGCCGTCAGACATTGGTTAAGAAGAATGGGCAGGAAGAGAGGAGAAGACTCGGCAAAGGGAACAAGGGAAATAAGTTAAGGTGGCAAAGGAGAGCAGATAATTAAGGAGGAAAACTAGGATCATCTTTTACTTGCTAAATAAGATCCATCCATCTTTTATTCATGTGCACTGTCTGCTTTGATCTAATATCTACCCAAAAAATTCAAATCAAATCCTACAATTCAATTTTTAACATTTTGAAATAAAATTAAAATTACCAAATTGGAATAAAAAAAATAAAACAAATCAACGAGGTATATACTTTAATTAGTGATAAATGAGTACATTCAAGTAGTCACCAAAGGAGGAACTTGGAGTAGAGAGAACTGTTACAAATTAAAAGGTGAATTAAAAAGGGCTACTTATTGCCAAAGTGAAATCATTGTTATAGCAAAGGTTATTTACAAGAGGCTACTTGTCACTATAGTGAAAACTGCCTAATTAATTGAGACGAACATCACCGACGATACCTAAGCTCCAAAACCCGGTGATTTATTATTAGTTTTTTTTTTTATGTATCAAATCCCAAATTAAAAGAAAATTGAAATTTATCAATTTATGAATAAGTCAACATACTTCATTATATATAAATAAAAGTTTAAAGTTCTATCAATAAGTTTTTATCACAACATCCGAACATTTGGTCCATTGATTAATACATAATTTATTTACTTAAAAAAGTATGAGTTTGAATTTTCCTTCTTACAAAAAAAAAAATTATCACATCTTGTGAGACAAATAATTGAGATAAAAGAGTCGAGACAATTAATATTTTTCATCAATAATTAATTTAATAGATTGAGATTTTATATCCGACTCTATAGTCTTAAACTACGTGTTTGATCTTCTTACGTGGTGGATTGCCGAGTGCATAAGGGTATGTAACATTTGATTAATGAATACTTGCATAATTTAAGAGGAAATCAAATAAACATGAAAGAAATTAATCTGATTCTCTTAGAAGTTACAATGTTGAAACTGAAGATGGATGATACTCTTGAACATCTAAATGAATGATATAAAGGTGTAAGTATCCCCATTCAATAATTGGATATTCAAACATATTTTACTTAATCAAAAAAGAAGATAAAGCGAAATTAACATGAGAGGTTGGGGAGGCTCTAGAGTGGCGCTAGCAAAACACAGCTTGAGATCACGAGAGAGGGCTGGAACAGCACAGTATGGTAGTTGGAGAATGGGACTCTTCACAACATACGTGGGGAACTTAAGCCTAAGGGTATGTTGGAAAGCATTGAAAGAAGTTTTCGAGCTATATGGAAATTAAGGTCGTGGAGGTGTAAGGTGTTCATCCCTAGAAAAAGAAAGGCTAGTCAAGGGAAGGATCTCAAAGTTCGATTCTGTTATATACAAAACAGAGGCTGAATCGTAGAGAGTGACAAGACCAAGGGACAACAGAAAAAGAGATGGTAGAACTGTCAAAGTAAACAAGGCTGCCTATGGGTGGGAGGAAAGGGGAGGGAGCTACACGTACGAACGATGGAAGAGCACAGATGAAAAAGCAAAGCTTTTTATGACATTCGCGAGCAAATAGCGAAGAATAATGAGAAGGCGCTAGAGAAGTGCAAACAAATGAAGGAGAATAATGATATTAGTAAGACCTTTTATGGAAACGAATCATGCAAATGATGAGAGGCATTGTGGTTCCTCCACGCACCAGGCAGGCACTTTCGATGGGAGCCAGGCTGCAAGAGCAAACACCGACAGCCCTTCGTGTCATTTTGTATAAATTTTGATATATTTTCAGTAAAAATTATTATAACGAACTTTAATTATTTCAAATTTGATAACAACGGATGATAATTTTTTTTGTGCATAATTGTTTTACATGAAAAATTTATTTAGATATTTGAGTTGTGTGTTTAAATGTTTTCTATAGATTGGGAAATTGTGATAAATTACCACAATACCTTTAAATTATTCATAGATTACCCATGAATACTATCGGAATTTGTGAGATTATCAACAAATATTTTTTATGGAAATCTGTTGGTATTTCCAACTTTTTCAAATTATTATCAATGTAATTTATGACATTATCGATGTATTTTATCAGTGGGCTATTAATAGTTTTGAATTTTGTTAGTATTTACAACTTTTTTTTCACAAGTATTCTATTGGGTTCTATAAGCCATTTAAGTAATCTTCAATCTTAAACTCATATATGCATCGGTCAATCAATCATAGAGATGATCTAAACTTTTTTTTTTTTTTGAAAAGCGAAATTTTATTGAGATCTCACAAGCCAATATACTATCATAAGTCTTGAATCATGGTGATAGAAGACTTATAGTGGTATAAGAAGACTAGCTTTGGAGACTGAGAGTCCTTTAGAATTACCAAAGTTGTCAACTGCTCAAAAGCTAATTGATTGCACTAACTCTTTAATATGTCCTACACAAATAAGCCTAAGCTTTCTTACTGCAAAATAGCATACAACAAATGAAGGTGATTTGAATCATGATAAGGCAGATCATATATAGTGAAGTATTAAAATTTTAATCCCTTAAGCTATAGATTACCTTTTTTATAAAAAAAATTGAAACGATTAAGTTATGGATCACTTTAATTGAAACTAATCTAGCAAAACCACAAAAGATAGATTTCGACGTACTTGAAAGTTTGATGTTTGCTTTCTTTGATGAAGTCCTTCTTGAATTTTCATTTTTAACTTTTGTACACCAATTAGGGCTTATCAAACCATAGTAGTATAATCGTCTTGCATCTATTTGTGATCCACATAGTGATTTGTCAAAATCTTTTCATTAAGAGTGTATGAATCCCTAAGCCAAAGTTTGTGCTAGCAAACTCTTGACTTTGAGCTCTCTTGTGTTTGTCTCTTTTTAGCTATGATCTTATCTCAACACATGAAAAAATAAAAACAAAGCTCTTTTATACGTTCAAGAGGTGGTTAAAAGATTCTTTTATAAAGTGAATTGACCTAGTTCATATCCAACGAGGATTAGAAAATGTTATGGACTTATTAAGCCTTTATTTAATACTTTATCAAATCATATTTGATTTAAGCCACTACTAAATCAGATTAAACCTTTATAAAATCAATTAAATCACATCTAATTAAACTCAAAATAATTTTGACAATTCACCTTATGTGTGTGACCTATTTGGTGCCCAACATGTTGACAATAAATATAATTTAATTTAATTAAAAATTTATATTTATATTTATAGATCATGAGTAACATTTAGCAATACATCATGACCACTCGAATCTCAGGAGAGTCAAGATGATTTGATTTTTCTCTAGACTAGTCATTCATCTTTGCATGATTCATGTTATATCCAAAAGTACCTTGTTTAGGTAACTTGTTAACTCCAGACCCATAGAAGTAAAATCAAAACATGACAATTCACATATAAGATGACCTAGTATTACAAGTCTATAAATTACTTATACTACTAACAGTTTAGAGTATTTCTATAGACACTTAAAGTGAAATACCAAATGAAACTCTCAAGCTAGTCATGTTTAGTACACTTTTTCCTTAACAAGCATCCACATATTATCACTAAGTATCTCACATATTTCAACATATAAGATCAGTTACTTACTTCCAAAATAAAAAACACTTTAAAGACTAAGCATAATAAAAAACAAGCAAAAAGTCTTTTCAAATTTAAAAAATGCTTTCTATCGACAAATGTTTTTCATCTATCGATTGATATGCTCATCTACTAATAAATGAAGAAAATCTATCGATAGATGAAGAAAATTTATCAACAGTTGGTCATTTTAGCATTGGTACATCAAAGACTATAGGCATCTATCGATAGATACATGACATTTATCGATAGATAGTCAATTGAGAACAATATAAAAAGACCTTGACTTGCAGCTATCAATAGATGTGAAGCATGTATCGATAGATAGCTACCCGATGATACTTCAAAATGATCTTGAGTTAAATTTATTGGTAGATACTTATCTATCGATAGATTGGCGCAAATTTGAAAATTATTGAAGGTAATATATTGATAGATTGATAAATCTATAGATAAACGATATCCATTAGAGCTTGGAATAATGTGCTGAGTGGCTATTTTCACATTTAATGCATCTCCAATCACCGCTGAAGCTTTAACAACTATTAATTCAAGCTCCCACAACATTTATGAAAGTTAAAAAACTCCGAAACACAACTCTAAAAAGAATCAATTAAAATCATTCAATACTCTTTGTACTCTTCTTCTAACAGTTAAGTTTCTATTGTATCATTTATAGAGCATTGCTTGTTCTTTTTCTCACTAAATATTGTACTTAATTTGTTACCTAGCCTTTATGAGGCATTCTAGCTACACTTGTATTTTTCTCATTGTATTCACTTGAGTGGTTATACCTTAACCAAGATAAAAGGTAGAATAGTTGTGCTTTAATCATAAAAAACATTGTATTGAAAGGTTGTGTTTGATAAAAAAAAGACAGTGTATTGAATTTTATTTCAATAGTGAATTTTAAATTCTTTAATGAATCTAAGGGAAAAGACGTATGCAAGGAGGCCGAACCTTTATGAAAATTATTATGTTAATTTTTCTTCTTTTCTTACTCTTTTAATTTTATCTATGTTTGCAACCTTTCTCACTTTACAAAAAATCAATTTCTCTCTTATTTCAAATAGAAATTTAATTTAAAAAATTTTATTTTTCAAAATTAAAAAAAATCTTCAAAATTTTAAAAATATTCTAATTCACCCTTTCTTGAAATTATTCACATTTAGTTTATTGCATTAACACGTTTTAATTCAAATATTTGCTTTTTCAACTCTCCCATCATCCCTCTCACATCTTCACGTGTTGTCCGTCGCATTAACTTCTACTCACTCGAACTCCACCATCCTTTCTCTCTCTTCGCCGTTGTTTTGGCCATGACAGCCCTGCTTGCCAAGCCTCTATTTTAATGTGAATTTTGTCCTCGCCTTTGCTGTAGGTTCGGAGTCCACATCCTTTGCCACCCTAGCCTCTGCTTCAATGAATATTCTATCCGGAATATTGGCCCTGTTGTTGACTCTTACAAGGGCATGGGCTTGATTAAACCTTTTCCTCTTAAAGGTAATCTTGTCAACTGCCAGAAATCCCCCCAGCATTCACTAATGGCTTTAAAGGTGTTGACATGCCACATTCGAATAAAAACCTCCGATAGTCTTACTCATAATCTAACATCTCTCTCTTGGTTTGCTATTGACAGTGGTACGATCGAGTCAAACCATGCTTCAAAGATGTTTGCATACCCTTCCAACATAACCTCCATCTTTTCTTAATCTCCAGAGTTAAGAAGGATCGATCTACCCTTAATAACCCACACTTGGACATGAATCCCTTCACTCAACAGACTTTGTTCAACAATTCTACATGTTATTCCCGATTTAAGCTTCTTGACCGCACTGCTCTTAATCCATGTCATCTTTTCTTCGGGAGTAATGGTGTTGACCGTTACTACGCCACTACCGTTCTGATATATTTTTTTTTCTTTCCTTTTCCATATCCTGTTCTTTCCACTGATCCCCAACTCTTTGACTTTTTGGTTAGCTGCCCCAACAATCTCTTACTCACTTCACTAGTATCTTGAACTACACCTTTCTCTTTTCTAATCATATGACCTTTCCTTAGAACGTAAATGACACACTATCGCTCTTTATGTCTTTGTTTTCTGCTACATATGCCTTATTTCCTTCCCTCAGCGTCTTCTTTATTGGCTCCGCCTTTCTAACCATTACTCTTTTCCCATCTAGTCATTGATGGCCACCCCATTTCAGTGCTTTTTCTATCTTGAACCTCTCTCAATACCTTATAAAGGAAAAGTCAGCGGTTATTTCCTTATCCTGGTAACTCTTCCTCAAAACGAAAACATCCACCACTTTGTGATACTCTTCGATGGCGCCTTTGAGTGTCGACCAGGTCACTTTCTTTGCTGAGGATGTAAACAAACACTGAGTACATGCTATCTAGCCATGTTCACTCTCCCATTGCTTGTAAACAGAAACCTTTGACTAGCTCTGTTGGCTTCCCAGATTAGCTTGGACATCCATGGCTGAAGACTTTTGAATCTGTTCTCAGAACCACTTTCCTTTCTACTCGATGGAAACACCTCTAGACGAAGTCTTTTTGGTGGTGATCCGAACTGATTAATAATTTATGTAGTGTTCAATTCAAGGAAATATGAGAAATATTAGCTATGCTTTTTTTAAAATGAAAAATTATAAGCAAAAAATGAAGTATTATATCCCAATGGAACTAAACTTAACTGATGAATGAATTATAAATTATTCACGGAAGATTAATTTAATTGACAAATTCATTCATTAAGATTTGAATCTTACTGTGATGTTTCATTTGATTCTAACATTTACCTTTATTAGGTATGATCTTAAAAAATTAAATAATTTATCTATTCCGAATTTTGTGAAAAAAGATTTTTTTTTTGAAAGGTTACGTAAAAAGAATCTTGAATGAATAAATCAATTGACAGAAAAAAAAAAAGGCAGCTTTAAAGGTTAGTATTGCTGATCAACGGTCACTTCAATGTTTGAATTCATCAACCTGAAAACTTCTAACGCCTGTGATTCTCTCTCATTCATCTTGTTTTTCTCTGCCTGTTTCTGTACGAAGTGGCGGTGGGTGGGTGGTGTGGGTGGGTGGGCTGAATAATTGAATAGGCTTGTCAAAAAATCAATCAATCTTGTTGACTATATATGCAATCATCTAGATAAGATGCAGGAACCCTTTCTTAGTGATTTAATTAGGAGTTAGGACTCGGTTGTTTTCTTCATCAATTTCATGAATTGGATGGACATACATCGTCTCATGTTCATATACTTTACAGTAAACTTTATAAATGCAGTCAGAAATTTCTTTTGAGCAGTAAGAAAACGGTCCCAAGAAATCCAACGAAATTAATATCCCTTAAAATGATATAGTTTGGGGTATTGATATATAGCTTTCAACAAAGTATAGATATATCATCTCCATATTCTTAAAAACAAATTGAAATGGAGTTTACATTATAATTTTCTTAAACCAGTATTCGCCATTTCACTCAAGAATATCTATCTATAACTCTTGGAAAGTGCCAGCTATAGGTTTTGTACTTATGTATAGACAGATATATGAACGAAAAAACAAAGCAGTTGGCACACTTTTGTCAATGATTATAATTAAAACCACAAAGATGTGAGCGTACTTGAAAGCAACATTGGACTCGCTCTAGACTCTAGAGTAAGGTCTTGGGTTAACATGTATGGCCTTTTTCTTTTCTTTTTTTAATTTAATACAGTTTTTGATTCATCAAATGAGATCAGTTAGTTCAATTGGAAATTAATTCGTCTTTCTCGAACTAAATAGTTCTGGATTACAGTCTAATTACTAGTGCATCCCTTAACCTTAATGTAAATGTATGTATTTTTGTAACATTAGTTTCGGAGACTGCGCAACCTTTGATTTCTTTGTATGTATGGTCAACAGCAATGTTGATGTATCCCCCTCCCTACAGCAATGAAGGATTGAAGGCTTAAGGTAGACCAATGGAATAACAATTTACAGGGCATCAGATACTAGTGTAAGCCAGCTGTGTGCATGGATTGAAATTAAACCTTCGATCTTTTCAGATATCACACGGTACGCGTAGCGAAATAATTGTATGATTCCAAATTCCAAATGATTCGAGTTCAGTCACCTTGATGTCATATCTCCATTAGCTGTCAGGACCCCCCACCCCACATACTATTTCATCTAAACCCCAAGTCAACCTCAATTTATTTCTTAACAACTTCAACAAATATCGTAATTTTCCCTTTTCCCATACTTAATCTCCACTATATATAGATATATTCCTCCCCTTTCATTTCACTCAATTCAACAGCACCATCCCTTAGTAATCATAATCTCTCCTATACCAAACATGTATTTCCGAACTAGTAAGACAGTTCTGCTTATTAGTGGTGTTGTGTTTACTCTTTTGGTGTCGGCTTTGGCCGGTAACTTCAACCAGGATTTTGACATCACTTGGGGTGATGGCCGTGCCAAAATACTTGGCAATGGCCAGCTTCTCACGCTTTCTCTCGACAAAACCTCTGGCTCTGGATTCAAGTCCAAGAAGCAATACTTATTTGGGAAAATCGACATGCAGTTGAAGCTTGTGCCTGGCAACTCCGCCGGCACCGTCACCGCTTACTACGTAAGTTCATTGGCTTCATCGTCCCCTCTCCAGCTCGAAAAATTAAGTTATAAATAAATAAATCATATTTCACAAAAATTGTGTATTTGAGACTAATCATAAAATAAAAGTGTTATTCGAGTAAAGCTGTAAAGAGAATCAAATAGCGTTTGACATACTTAACATAAGAACTTGTCAACTTCCTCTTTCATGTTCTTAGTCTTGTCTTTTCCATTATTTTTTCAGCTTCTTTCTCTTTCACACTTTTTTCTTTTTATCTTAGCCTATTGTTACGTTAGTTTTATTTTAATAATTAATTGATGGTGTATCTTAATAGATTATTAAATTTTGATTTATACAATTTCCTAATTATGTAACTAATTAAACAATTACTTTTTTCACTGAGGTTACATGTATAAGCGGAGATGATTACAATCACAAATCAAATAACCCTTAATTAACATGTATAACATAGCCATGCATCCTGTATTATGACATTAAAACAATGTAAATTGAGCATTTAATTAATAAACTCACTAACATTCTGCATATAGCTAGATAAATTAGTCCAACATAAAATTAAATCAAACCTAGACATGGTGAAACTTCAATTTAAAACTTAAAAGGTTTCATAACCTCCTCCTTACTATTTAAAGAAGGCCTCATTGATATTGAGTACTAATATAATTGGTTGATGGGAGGACATACACACATACACACACATATATATAATAATTTGTTCTAATATTATTTTTATTATTGAAAACTAAAATTTTGATATTTATGCATTACATAAGACACATATATTATAAATTGTAATCATTATAAATATACTTGTTAAAAAATGGAACACTCGAGCATTTAATTAATTAATTAATTATAATTTTTTATTTAAAAAGTAAGATTCGAAATTTTTTTTCTATTTTATTTTTGTTTTAAAAAAGAATGGAGGCTTGTCATTTTCTTTACATGTTTATCATTTTTGCCAAAGTTGTGAATTTGATGATGTTTTGGCATGCAGCTGTCTTCATTGGGTTCCACCCATGATGAGATAGACTTTGAGTTTCTTGGTAACCTAAGTGGAGACCCCTACATTCTCCATACCAATGTATTCATGCAAGGGAAGGGAAATAGGGAGCAGCAATTTTATCTTTGGTTTGACCCCACCAAGGACTTCCACACCTACTCCATCTTGTGGAATCCTCAAAGCATTATGTAATTCCCTCTCTCTCTTCACTGTCACAATGGCCCCTACTTGTCACCATGGCAAAGCCCCATTAATGATTTATTGTATCTTGTGTGTTGTCTTATTATTCCTTTCAGCTTCTACGTTGACGGGACTCCGATTAGAGAGTTCAAGAATTTAGAGTCCAATGGCATCCCTTTTCCCAAGAGCCAACCGATGTGGATATACTCCAGCCTTTGGGACGCCGAAGAATGGGCCACAAGGGGTGGCCTTGTAAAGACCGACTGGAGCCAGGCGCCATTCACCGCTTCGTATCAAAACTTCAACGCCCAAGCTTGCATTTGGGCTTCAAATTCCTCTTCTTGCTCTTCCAATTCATCCAAAAACTCTTGGTTAACACAATCGCTGGATAGCTCCAGCCAGGCCCGAATAAAATGGGTGCAAAAGAACTACATGATATACAACTACTGCACCGATGCCAAACGATTCCCGCAAGGATTCCCTCCAGAATGCTCACTAGCATGATCAAAACATATATAAATGTATGAATCATAATCTTCTGAGGCCTTTAATCGTTACAATCTAGGCTGTCTAAATTAGATTTCATGCAATAAAAAAAGCCAAGTTGAATTAAATCTTTGGTGTAAAAGTGAAATGATTGAGGAAAGGCATGACCAGTCGGCTAACTCCCAAATAACAACAACTAAAAGACACAGCTCATATGCATCGGTATAAACCCGACAACTTTTATGTACATTATGGGTCTATGGGGAGTACAACACAAACTCATTATTATAATTTGTAATTGATTATCAAGAATTTCATATTAATAAATATTGAGATAAATCTTAAACATATAAATATAATTTTTTTTATTAATCCAATATGTTTTTTAAATTAAAAATATATATTCATAATAAATTAGATCAAAGTAGATCAAAATTTTATTAATGAGTGATTGTCATAAACAATACTTCATAAGAGATATAAGAATCGAAATAAACTTGAAATAATATAAGGATTCTTTCTTCTATAAATAAAGAGTTTGTATATGTTATATAATTAATGAGGTAAAATGTTATGAATTTCATATTAATAAGAGATGAGATGAATTTTAAATATATAAATATAAATATTTTTTATAATATATTTTTTAAATTAAAAACATAAAAATGTGACATCGGTGCCATTGCTAATCAAGACCCTCATTTAAATTGAAATCATGAGTTCTAACTTCTAATTATTAATATTTTTTACAGTCATTTAATTCTGCGCGTTAAAAAAATGAATAAAAATAAAAATTAATATATATATCCGACGCCGTTAGCTACATTTGACCTATAAGTTCAAGCGTGTTTGTGCGTGGCACGTCCGAATCCAACGTCCCATAAGGATTTATGACTCCTAAATCGATAATCTCCACCGTACGGTACTGTCTTCAATTGAACGGTGATAAAAAACCCTTTCTCCGCACTTTTCCACCGCTACGGATACAAAATTGCTTTATTTTTTTTTAATTTCCTCCAAAATTCCAGTAGTTTCTCTGCTCCAAAGAACGACTTATTAATCTTAGAGGTATTTTTTTTCAAGTGTTTTTTCCTTTGACTCTTTGGGTTTCGATTGGATCGTGCACACCTTCAATTAATTGTTTAACCTTTCAAATTTCTTCAATTAATTGGATATTTTCTGATTTTTTTTATCTAGACCGCTGTAGCTTAATTCAAACACTTTGGGGTTTGCATTTTTTAGGGTTTTTTACATTTGGGCATCTTTGATTTTTACGGGTAAGTTGAGATTTGGGTTTCAAAAATTCCTCTGTTGAAACCTTTTTGAGCCTTTGGATCAGGGAATTTAGGTTTACACCATTTAATTAATAGTTTTAGGTTAAAATTCATTCATTTTATGGCATTTGAATGCCAAGAAAGCACTGAGGTTGTTAAGAATTGGGCAAATTGTACTGAATCAAATCATTTTAGTTCCGACCAATTAACTGAAGATTTCGAAGTTTCGAAACGTTCATTGGATTTTCAGCCTAGGAAGGGAATTTCAAGTTTTTGTAATTCAAAACAGTTTGCTCCCAATGATGTTTTTTCCAATGTACGGCGGTCAATCACTGATCTCCCACCAGCCTTAATATCGGAAATTTTGAATTGTCTTGATCCTAAAGAGCTTGGTATAGTGTCATGTGTGTCAACAACTCTCCATAATATAGCGTCTGAGCATCAAGTGTGGAAGGATTTTTATTGTGAGAGGTGGGGGTTACCGATTGCCCCGGCACCTTTGGGTGTAGGGTTTTCGGATGAGAAGTCATGGAAGGAATTGTTTGTTGAGAGGGAGTATAGGAGTAAGACGTTTTTAGGGAGGTATAGCATTGATGGTTTATATGGTCATACTGAAGCTGTTCGAACTGTGTTTTTATTGGCTTCTGCAAAGCTCATTTTGACGGCTGGATATGACTCAGTTGTACGAATGTGGGATATGGAAGAGGGGTTGTCGATAGCGTCATCACGATCCCTTGGTTGTACTATTAGGGCAGTTGCAGCAGATACTAAACTATTGGTTGCTGGGGGCACTGATGGCTTTATCCATTGTTGGAAGGCAGTTGATGGTCTTAAGCATTTGTTTGACCTTAAGGGTGTTGAGAAACAGAACACTGAGTTTCGACTTTGGGAACATGAGGGGCCTATAACTTCTCTTGCTTTGGACCTTAATAGGATATATAGTGGTTCTTGGGACATGACAGTTCGTGTCTGGGATCGGTCATCACTGAAGTGCACACAGGTCTTGAGGCATGGTGACTGGGTTTGGGGCCTTGTTCCTCATGACACGACTGTTGCAACCACATCAGGTTCGGATGTGTTTGTTTGGGACACTAATAGTGGGATTCTGTTAAATGTTATTCACAATGCTCATGTTGGTAACACTTATGCCTTGGCACGAAGCCACACTGGAGATTTTCTTTTTACCGGTGGAGAGGATGGGGCGATACACATGTTTGAGATCACAAATGAGTCTGAAGAACCTACTGTTGTGCAGGTTGCAACATGGTTTCCTCACTCAGGTGCTGTTTATTCCCTTGCATTTGAGTTTCCCTGGCTTGTTTCTGCTTCCAGCGATGGGAAACTTGCACTAATTGATGTTAGAAAGTTGTTGAGGGCCAGCAGGCGCTCCTTGGGGAAAAGGGTTTCAAGGGTGAAAAACATTGACCGAAATGATGTAGAGCCACCCCAGAGAATGCTGCATGGATTTGGGTGCAATCTATTCTCAGTTGATATCGGAGCAGATCGAATTGTCTGTGGTGGTGAGGAAGGTGTTGTTCGTATTTGGAACTTCTCACAAGCTTTTGAAATTGAGCAGAGGGTACGTGCTCAAAGAGGCATGCGTTTGGAGAACCGGATGAGGCGGCGCAGGCTTCAAATTGAGATGAATAGTAAGGGTGGTCGAACCGATCAATGTTCTGTTGCTGCAAAGAAGAATCCAGTGAATGGTGAAAGGAATGGTCTGTGGCACAGTAAACGCAGTATAAGTTCGAAGGTGAAGACATAACAGCTTATAATACATACTTTATGCCTCCAGGCTTCCAACATAATCTTCTTTGTTCTATCATAACAAATTGATACACAAATATCTTTCAAAATGTTTGGTTAACTATAGTCTTCTCTTTTAGTTAGCCTTGGATTTTAATCTCGTTCATATGAACTTGCATTTTGATCTTTTTAACATGAGTCCTGGATTTTAAACGCTGTTCCTCTGATATTTCTGATAGCTCAGCCTTGTTCTTGTGGTTGCTTTGATAGGGAAGTTGGAGTCCATTGTTGTTGGCATTGTATTAGAACGACTGTTACAGTTTACATGCCTTTAATTTTCTATGAATTTTCTCTAATAGCAGGCATGGGCACACTTTTCTAAATGTATGAGAATTAGATTATACTCCATAATGAATATCTTTGAGGCAGGAAATGCATGGTAGTCAGCCTGAATTAGTCTTTTCAAGGTCCTCTCCCTCCCCAAAACAGCAGCTCCATTTCATTTCTTTTCCTAGAAGCGATTACCATGCAGGGATGTCAGGTTATTGGATGCATTGAGCTTACATATGCAATGATATGTCAATCATGACTAAAGCTAATTTAGGGTTCATTTTCTGGAGAGTTATTGTTTTGTACTCTTTTATTATATTGATGAGGTCAGAGCATGGATTGAGTCGCAGAAGAAGTCAGGTTTGTACTAGAGATTCTTCTCTGTAGGGAGCAAAATTTAGGATTCAACTCTCCTTTTTTTCCTCCTAGAGGAAGAGAGAGTTGGTATTAGGCTTTTGTAAGTTAGAAATGCTTTATGTGCGAATGGAAGATCGCAAATTTCTTTCTGGTGACTGTTGATGGAAGATTGCATTTGGCTGGCTCCTAGGCAGTTGCTTTTTCTGTTCTGAATTGATGGAAATCGGACATGCTGCAAACGCTCCTGCCCTTTTAGAAAAATTACAACATAAATTTAACATGATTAATGCCCGTATTAAGCCAATGGTTTTATATTGAAATCCAAAGAGAACTCATTTGTGAGCTTTATCCTTACTGTGTGAATATGATCTCTCGGAAATAATGAAAAAGGATCACGATTTCAGCTGCTAAAACATGAGTAAGTCTGGCCACTTTGGACATCTCAATTGTTTCTAAGCTAACAATTCTAACTTGTTAGCCCATATACATAATTGAATCATTAATTTCCTCATTTCAACTTTATCTCATTCTGATAATAAGGAAAATGAAAGAGCAGTCCTTTCCAACTGGAAGCAACCAGAGAGCAGGATTTAACTTTCTGGCCCGAAACACCATCTGGGGCCGGGCTCCATCTTGAGCACTTGGAGTCCCATGTTTCGTACGAGCT
>NW_018397257.1:6898565-6949439 GCF_002168275.2 Theobroma umbraticum
CCAAATTAACATAAAATTTATGGCAAATGCAGCTGAGAAAATGGGTTTACCATACACTGCACCATTCTACAGGCAGAATGGATCCATCGAGGGTTTGCTAAGCGGTGTGAATTATGGGGCAGCAGAAGCAACAATCATGAGCCCCAATAGCCTGAGCCACCAGTGTCTTAACGACCAGCTAAGGCAAGTATTTGAGACACTTCAGCTGTTTGAGTTACAACTCGGCCGGGAAAGCGCTTACCATTTCATCAGATCCTCCATATTCTACATTTCCTTCGGTAAAGATGACTACATAGGTCTCTTCCTCCGCAACTTTTCCGGTGTAATGGCCAAAAACAGTGGCCACGAATTTGCTCAAATTTTGGTTAACCAGATGGTGAATGCCATGAGGAACCTTTATGATCTGAATGTGAGGAGGGTTATATACATGGGAATATTACCTTTGGGATGCACCCCAAGTTTACTGTTGGAGTGGCACGTTCACACAGCTGGAGGTAACAATAATGATGGAACAGGTTGTGTTGAGGAGATAAATGAACGGGTTTTGCAATACAATATAATGCTAGAAGAGGAGATAATTAGGCTCAATGAAGAGTTGCCTGATGCACAGATAGTCTTCTGTGATCTATACCAAGGAGTCAAGAAGATCATAACCCACCCACAATTCTATGGTATGAATCCTTCTCTGAATTAGCCTGAATAACATCACCCAAAGACGCAATGCTGATGGTTATTTGGCATTTAGGGGGCCTGAAAAGAAAATGTTCTTGCATTAACATGAACATAACTCTAATTTACTCTTTATAACGTGTTTCAATGTGACAAATACAGGATTTGAGGATGCAAGGAGTGCTTGCTGCGGGCTTGGTTTGTATGGTGCGGAGATAGGATGCCTCTCAGCAGACATGGCCTGCAATACTGTTTCATCTCATGTCTGGTGGGATTTCTATAGCTCAACACCAGAAGTTAACTCCTTGCTTGCTGATTCAGCATGGTCAGGTGAAGCCCTCCTGTCTAACATTTGTCGCCCTACTACCGTCCAGGATCTGGTTTACACTCCAACATAGCATCTTCCCTGACCCCCAATGATTTCACAATGTATTCTTTGGTTTAGAGGTCTCCTAGAGTAGTGAAACATATCTTCACAAGCTATTACGGATTGAAATTTCCTTGTTAGGTAACCCCTTTGTCCTTTACGCATTCGGACAGTTTCTCCAATTTTGTGTCCCGTAAAAGCTAGCTGAGAATTGGTGTAATGGTCCGGTAACTGTTCTGAGAAACTGCAGTCCAGTCATAATGCAATGTTCATCTGCTATATAAATTTTTTTGTTTTCTGAATTTGCTATTAATTCTATACACACAATGAAGCAATAAAGGAAATAAGAAGGAAAACCACTGCAATAGAGGATCAAAAGAAAAAGAAAATAAAACAGAGAGCCTGTTTTTGTTATCTGTGGCATTGTCCCCACCGCCAGAGAAAAAAGAATCTTTCATAGAAAAATGAAATGAATGATGTCATTGTTAAGCGTGAAACTTTTTAAAAGCAACAACAGTTACCCAATAATCTAATAGAAAACTACGCTGACCCACAACTGAATTACTCACTAAAAGGTAGAAGTTAAAACCCAAGCCAAAGCCTTTTACTTTCTCCTCCTTTGTTCCAGCGTTTTGGTTCAGAAGACAAAAATGGCGACTTCTCAAACCCAAAACCCTCTCAAAACCCCCTTTTCTCAACTGTCAATCAAAGAACATAAGCCCTGGTTCTATAAACCCCGTCATTTAACAATCACCGCTGCCCATCCCCACCTCTCCGGCCGCAAGCTCCGAGCCGCCGTTATAGGCGGAGGCCCAGCCGGGTCCTCCGCCGCGGAAACCCTAGCTTCAGGCGGGATCGAGACCTTCCTCTTTGAACGCAGCCCTTCAACCGCCAAACCCTGCGGCGGTGCCATTCCTCTTTGCATGATCGACGAATTCTCCATCCCTCTACACCTCATCGACCGCCACGTCACCAAGATGAAAATAATCTCCCCTTCGAATATCGCCGTCGATTTCGGATCCAAATCTCTCCGTTCCCACGAATCCATCCCCATGCTCCGCCGGGAAGTCCTTGACTCCTTCCTTCGGGCCCGGGCACAATCTGCCGGAGCCCAATTAATACCTTCCCTCGTCACCAGTCTCGAACTCCCATCTTCCCCCTTTTCTCCTTACATTATCAACCACACGACCAACAACTCTCGTAAAACCCTAGCCGTTGATCTAATTATCGGCGCCGACGGAGCCAATAGCAAAGTGGCTAAATTTATTAAAGCAGGGAACTACACGTGCGCAATAGCGTTTCAAGAGAGAATCAGATTACCGGACGAGAAAATGGAGTATTACCAAAATCTCGCGGAAATGTACGTGGGAGACGACGTGTCACCCGATTTTTACGCGTGGGTTTTTCCTAAATGTGACCACGTGGCAGTGGGGACGGGTACGGTGTGTGCGAAGCAGGATATCAAGTTATACCAGAGAGGGATCAAGGAAAGGGTGAGAAATAAGATCTACGGTGGAAAAGTGATCAAAGTGGAGGCCCACCCAATCCCCGAACATCCCCGGCCAGTGCGTGTAAGAGGACGCGTGGCACTGGTAGGGGACGCAGCGGGGTATGTCACCAAGTGTTCGGGTGAAGGGATATATTTTGCGGCAAAATCAGGGAGGATGTGCGGGGAGGCAATAGTAAGTGCATCGGACGGCGGGGAGAGGATGATAGGGGAAGATGATCTGAAAAGGGGGTATTTGAAGGAATGGGATCAAAAGTATGTGAGTACATATAGATTTTTGGATTTGTTGCAAAGGGTGTTTTATGGGAGCAATGTTACAAGGGAGGCTTTGGTGGAAATTTGTGGGAATGAGTATGTTCAAAGGATGACTTTTGACAGCTACTTGTATAAGAAGTTGGCCAAGGGAGATGGATGGGAGGATTTGAAGATGGTTTTGGGTACCATTGGGAGCTTGATGAGGTGCAAGATTGTTGGGAGAGAGATGGAAGCCATCAAGTTTTAGGATTTTTTTTTTATGCCAATGCAAAGGGTATCAGATTGTGTACTTGTAGTCTAATTTTAAGAGTATTTTCTTTTCCTCTCTAAGTTGGACAAAAAAAGAGTAGCTACATTTGTTATGAGGAGTTTTTGGTTTCATTTTGTTGTAAAATTATTGGGAGTAGTGAAATTTTAATGTTCTTTATCGTTGCAAAGACTAAACCCAAACTCATCAAATAGGAAAACCAGGGTCATTCATTTCATTTTGATGAAAATGGCGACTTTCCTGTTCCACAAGGACTGGCAAGAAAGATGCAGGACAGAGTAGTCAAATTAATTATGGAACTTTGATCAATGTGTTTTGGGAGGAGCAAAATTTGCTAGGAAAAATATGTGATGAGTACAGCATAAATTACCAAATCCTCTCCATCCTGATTATTGTAGGACTGACTGACTGCTCTGGCTAAAATAACTCATGGCGTAAAGAGCTTGAGTTTCTTCCAGGGCTCACTTAAAAATTTGTAGGGAATCGATAAAGGGATATAAGTGACAGCAGCACCATTAGAGTGGAGATTAAAACTGGAATTGCATTTCAGAAGAGTACCCGAGAGCTTCTAGATGAGAAGCCATGGCCTTGTTCATGGGAGGCGGTCCACATCTCAAAATCTGTAGCAGTTAGAAAATCAATCACAGCGTTAAACATTACATAAATGCATGTACACACAGACAGTGAGGATGATTATAAGATTACCTGAATATCTTGACCAGGAGCAGGGCAGTGGGCTTGAATCATTTCCTTGGATACGAATCCAACACCAGCATCCCATCCTTCAGGAGGCTGAACACGATATTTTAACATAGAAGTAATGAGTTACAAGTAAAAGACCTCATACAACCAGAGATTTATAGATTCTTTACACCATGAGCAACTACAGCAGATATCGCATGTTAAGCAAATTAAAGCTGATCAATAGCTGTTGCACAATCTATTTAAGTCAATCAACCTATTTCTAAGATCTTAAGAAAGATGACAACTTTATTAATTTTTAGAGAATCATACCCTTTGAAGCAGTGGTGATAAAGATATGTTCTGAGCGACTTTCTAATAGTATGGCATTTGTTGAAAGCCACACTACTGCAGCTTTGATCAGACAAGTTTGAAGGAAAACAATTCATGTTCCTGACCTCAACCAGCAAGTTTGTTTTGAGTCTTTACCCCATTTACTTTAGCTATGGATGACATCCTAGGAATATCCAGGATGAAAACTCTTGTTTTAGTTTTAACAGAAGAGACTGAGGCAGGGGTTTGTCAATGCTAGAAATAGAAATTGAAGTTTGCAATATATAGGTCTTAGATTGAAAGTAGGATCAAAACTGAATATATAGCGTGTATGTCTGCTAAAGATGGAGCTAGAGATGATGATAGAGTTATAACATGAAAGCAACAAGTTCCTAAGAGTGACCGTTTTTCATCTTCAGATCTGATGATTCTCAGGGAAAGAGAACTTGAGAGGATCCTAGGCGTAAGAAACAATATAAGACTGTTTATGCTTGATTACATTGAATGTTGAGCCATTATAAGATAACAGTTCACATATCAAGTGTAGCTGAAATGAAGATGCCAAAAAGGAATGGGCAGTGTACAAGGAAAGTTGAGAAATCAAACTATTCAGAAGAACATAGAGTGCAGAGATGAATACAGCTCTAGTCTTAACAAAGCAGGATCAGATTCATGCAACCAACCAACCTAATTGTATACTAAGACACTGAGTTGATTGCACTCGAGCATTTGGTTCAGTAATTGGTGCATAATTCCCCTCTAAAAAATGTGTGTGTGTGTGTATACATATTTTAAATAATATTTATACTAATGGGTCAGTTATTTTATCAATTTGGTTGGCATTTTTCCAACCCGGATAACCGACCAATTAAACCGATATAGCCGACTTTTCCAACTGAACCAAAATGACCGAATTAGGTCAGTTTAGATTGGTTTATTCAATTTTGACCAACTATTGCTCTCCCCTAAAATCCCGTACTTAGGTGCAACATTTCCAACAAAAATCCAACACAAAAAATTAGTGATGAGTTAAACATCATTTAAAAACAATCTTGTTTTCAGTTCAAGTTGTCATTCAATCTTTACAAACACAAGGATCTCAAGGTCATACGTGGACTATTCAATTCCATGTATGAGTGTAACCTCACTTATGTTCAGAAATCAATGGCATGTAATTCTTAATGGATATGCTCCAAAATTCTGTAAAGATTATTTTATCACAATTACTTCATTTGATGGTCCTAAATTTATTGTATCTGGATCAAAATTATTCACAATTAGTGTGAAAGCATTCTTGGACTTTACAATATCAGATTTAACTGCTTTGTAGCCCATACAAACTACTACGAGACTTCAAAATCATTTAGAAAATCTGGCATAGGATAAGTACAAACAGAGGAAAACATCTCAACAAGAATAGAGAAAGAAATTAAATGGAAAAAAGAAGAAGAAAACAACAGAAAAGAGAACCACGTTTGACATATATACCTGATTCAGAACATAGTACACACTCATGCGGTTAGGAAATTTACTCGCAAGCTCATCCAACTCTTCCTGAAAATTAAAAAAGGACTGGAATTAGATTGCTCCTACAATAAAAGTAGTTCAGCCTGGACATCCTGTTAATTGCCCCAAGGTCTGATCATTTTCAGAATGTTAAATTGCACAGTTCAAACATTTGATTAATCAAAAGAGAAGATTGTTTATCTGTTTATTTAATATGTGTAGGTGGGGAGAGAGAAAGAGAACCCACCTTTAACAGAATGTCCTCATAAGTGACATTGGCATAAATAAGATGAATGTTAGTCTTGTCATTTGGGTTTTCTAAAATGGCTCTAGCAACCTGAAGAACAAGTGAGAAACTTAAAAAATTATTAAACTAAGAATTAAAAAGAAAGTCTTATGCAAGATGGAAAGTAAGAAAGTCATAGACAAAAGTGTCCAGCTCCTTGATGTAAAACAACTTACCTGGAACATTGGAGTGATGCCAGTTCCCCCAGCAAGCATACCAAATGTTCTAACTTGTCCAGGTTGATACCTGAAGCGCCCCTGAAAGCATCATATAGGTATTATCAATTATGAGCCATTCTTTGAATGTAGATGAACCAAAGGAAATGTTCAGTTGACATCTCTCCTAGGAGACACATACATACAACACATGAGGACATGTTTCAAAAACTGCATTAAAGTTCACCTTGATTCACCCATCAAAATTACTGAACAATGAATAAATTGTGTACTTTTGTCCAGAACTTATGCATTGCTACAATTTCATGAGTTAATCATACTTTAAAAACTCTTACATGATCTAACACCCAAAAAAAAAAAAAAAGAAATCATTAGGTCAAACCTTACCAGTTCAACCAACAGGCCAACCATAGAAAAGGTGACATACTGGTGACTGATAGTTAAGGTATTTGCTTAAAGCCATATTCCTAAACGCTTCTAAGTACCAAGATTTCATTCTGAGTAAACTAACCTTTCAAACACTTCTAAGGAACTAAAAAGAGAAAAATAAATAGGTAGATAGATGTGGTTCTTGTTTTTGTAACCAGGTTATAGCAAAATTGAAATGTAAGTGGTCCTGAAACATGGTGCTGAGAGAGTGCAGGGATAGAGAAAAGGGGTGCTGAGACTATTGCTTCTGTTGTTGTAAAGGGTACCGACTTCTAGAACCAACTTATATAAGAAAGTTATCTGGACAGATAATCACATTACCAGTAGGAAATTTAAGGTGATTGCATTTGTGGATTTGGTTGCTAACTAGAGGAATGGAAATTAGGGGATATTAACAATAAAGTTTTCATTCACACCTATACAATAGTCAATAAATATAAGGTTTCTCATAATCAAATATCACTTTTTCTCTCACTCTAAGATAAAACAACTTTCTGAGTTTGTAGAGTACTCATGGAAAAGCTTGTAGTTGCATAAAGATATTCTACTGTTGGTTATGCATACATGGAAGCAGAGGGGTTATTGGTTCCCCCTCTGGTGGAGCAAGTAGTATTAGTAGTTCATACAATCATGCAAAAAGGTAGGAACCAGAAAGATAGTTGTTTTATAGACTTGATTAAGCTGGCATTTCCCCATATACATATTTCGGAAGTTCTATATCTGAGCCTCCTAAAAGATATGCTATGAACAATTACCATGTTTCCTATTAAATGGATTTCTTTCGTAATCAAAGATGATTCTTCAAGGTAACATCTGAAACTATGAAATTTGAAAATCATCATTTCACAGGTTAGAATTACATACTACCAACTTGTTTTTGACATTAGTCTCTTAAATAATGAAGCTACAACTGGGTTTTTGAAACCAGCAAGGAAAAAAGAAGACAGGAATTGTAACATCATGTAATAGATCATCAAAGAAACTTACCTTGGGTCCCTTCACAGCCAAGTAATCACCTTCACGCATCTCCCGAAAGTGGTGGGACATCCTTCCTTGGGGATACATCTATGGAGAACGAAAACTAAATTATGTACTGATGTAAGCAAGAAAAGAAAAGAATTACTAGATGATATAAACAAAAGCATCAATGGCATGCTGCATGTAAACCTTTATGACTAGTTCAAAATACCCTAAATCTGAATCCAAAGTTGTTGGAGTATATGCCTTGACAACATCATCACCATGCTGATCTTTTCCTCTGTTTTAGAAAATGATATTAAGTATGTGCAACAATATAACGACAGATCATTGAACAGGTTACTCAAAACATAAAAATAGCAAGGATGCAAAAATAGAGCACTAATGTTGGGTCAAGATATTAGATGAAAAAGTCAGTCATGAATCAAACCTGCAACTCATATGTTGTCCAATTGGAAGCCCCAAAACTGATGTTGGTGTGGGAAGAGCAAACTTAAACTTAGCCACATTGTGGCTGAGTTGGGTGCGCTTAACAAGTTTGAATTCTTTGAATTCTTCAGGATCCAAGCAGCCTGTCCAGACTTCAGGCATTAATCAATTTGCTAACAGAGAAGATGTTAAAGTTTACCCAATTTGAATTCTTGAAACTCAATATAGAGTGCATGAAGAGATTAAATAAGAATGCAAAACATAAACCATACAGCCACCAGAAAGGAGAAAACATTATATAAAAATGATAAATTACATGAATAAATCAAGAAACTAATTAGAAAAATAGAAGCATCAGAGAGCTGCTTGGAGATAAAAAAGTACTCATTATCAATTAAAAAAAAGGAACGAATGTTACCTATTGTTGGATGTGTAAACTACCTATTTGCAAATACAGCAAAAAGTCATAAAAAGAAGGAATATCCCCAGAGAAACTCTTTTATTGCATTACATTAAAATACCTGGGAACTCAGCAATTTCTAAACTACTAATTGGAAATGATAACAGCTGAGAAAACGTAAAAGGTCACAGTATCTCATTGCACCTATTGAATTAAATATTTGTCTTTCAGTTATTGATCTTAACACATTTTCAACCAGAAGAACAAGGTTCCACTGGTTTATGTTTGTTTACTTCTTGATATTTCCCTACCAAGTCAAAGTAAATAGCAATACATATTCGAATTAAACGAGACCAAGTCAAAGTAAATAGCAATACATATTCGTATTAAAATAAGCAAATGACTAAAAGAAACACCAAAATATATATAACCGTTCCACTAAAACATCTTTTGTAATCGGCGAAAAGATGGCAATTGTAGCACAATCAACACTCCAATAGCACAAGGAATGAAATGATAAAGCAGTAAGATTGGTCTAGAAAAGAACTTCCTCCCAATTAACCTACTAAACAAAACATTCCCATTTCGTTATATATTACAAAAAGGCATCATATTTGGTCTAACATAACTCCCAAATTCTCATTCATCAAAATCATTATTAAAAATAATTTTTAAAAAATAGAAATGATGAAAAGAGTACCTTCGGGTTTCTTTGTAACATATAAATAATAAGCAGTAGCAGCGCCAATGGCAGCGACGGCCACAACTATGCTTACTATTTCCACCCTGTGAGTTTGAAAATGTTCCATTTTTAGGGACCCAAACTTTCGGAACTATGAAAGACAAGATTGTAAAGGGCTTTTGCAGAATCTGTTCTCTGTCTCACCCTTCGGTTTGTTTTGGTCAACCGGAGAACTGTCTCTTAACTGGGGCCGAATATAGAGGATTCCTGCCCGGTTTAAGATTGCAAGTTGATTTGATGGAGGAATGCTGGCGTGTACTTATCTGCAACTTCCCATTTCTTGAGCGGAGAATTTCTATCTACGCAGCCGAGAAGGGATGACTTCTGGAAGTATAATTTTCTTTTGTTGAATCGCTTTCCGGTGTTTGGTCAACTTGAAATTGCTTTCCATTCAAGGAAATATCAAAGCTTATACGTATAAGTTAGGTGTGAAGCCAAGGAGTAAAAGTTTGAACCACCTTAGAATTTAAATAAGCGCTTAAATTATTAAACAAAATTTTATTTTTATTATATTTGATTAATTATTTTATTTTTATTTTAGTATAAATAAATTTTTATAATTAATTATTAATTAATAATAAATTAAATATTATTTATCATTTTATATTCGTATGATATTAATATGACGTTGTTATGTTAATGTGGATAGTGAAAAAAATCACGTGATTATATTATTATGTCAAATTATCATGTTATCTTATCATTAATTATGATATGTTAACATGTTATATTAATAGTATACGACTTTTAATAATAAATAAAATTTTGATTAAATTAATTATTAATTATAAAAATTTATTTGACTTAAAATAAAAATATAAAAATTTAATTGAATGTAATAAAATTATAAATATTTATTTAAAATTTTTTAAATAATTTAAAATTTTTTTTAGATATTATATTATGTTAAAATTGTGAGTTTGGTAAACATGTTAATAGATTTTTATGCAATTGACATGATCTTGGTTATTGTTATTATTATTTTATTGTAAGTTTCAAATAAAGTATACTGAATACCGTAGATTATAAAAGAAAGGAAATATGGAAACCTTTGTTGCAACTTGACGAGGACAATAAATTAGTAGCTATGGTCATCATGCTTTTTTTTAAAAATATAAAAAATAAAAATGTAAAATGTTTGAAAAAAATTTAAAATTACTTATAAAAATTTAAATAAATTATTATTATTTAATTACATTTAGTTAAATTTTTATATTTTTATTTTGAGTCAAATAAGTCTTTATAATTAACGATCGATTAATTATCATTTGTCAAAATACTATACTTATGTAGTTATGATATGATGTTAATGTAAAAAGTAAAACTATTACATGACAATGTCATTTTATCACATCAATATATTATATTATCGTCTATGACATATTCACATAAATATAAAATGATATATAATATTTTACGTAACAATAGTTAATCAGTTATTAATCAGAAAAACTTATTTACCCTAAATTAAAAAGTATAAAAACTAGATTGAACACAATAAAAAATAAAATTTTATTTTAATTTTCTTGAACAGTTTAAATTTTTTTAAAATATTATGTCAAAATAAAATATAAAAAAATAATTTTTTTTCCAAATAAATTCTAAAATAATCACATTTATTCAATTTAGACCTTATACTTCTATGTATTCAATTAAACCTTTTATTACTATAATTTAACATTTATTAAGCTCCTGTTTAGATGAATTACAGTCATAATGTAATTGGTAAGTAATATCCAATGAATTTTCAATGTACCAAAAAAATAAAAATAAAAATAAAAAGTTCGTAATGAAAACCATTGTTATTAAAGCTAATGAACCTTGATAAGACTGAAATAGTATGATGAATACCAAGTTTTGAAATTATAGGTCTACTCGCCGTAGAATAAAGAATTCAATTGCCCGAGGACATCAAGAGAAAAATTGTGCTTGCTTAATTGCATCAGGAAAACAAGTTTAAGGCCTAAAAATATAATAGAAAATTTGATTTTATTCAGCCACGAAATACCAAAACAACAAAATCCTAGTCTGTTGAAGTACTCTCAGTAGCACTATTAGTCTCTAATTTCTCAGCAGATTCCTCTGGTTTGCTTTCAGTGTCGACATTCTCAAGCTTTGAGACACGAAACATTGCCAAATGAAAATCCCCTACAGCCAAAGAGAACCATTTAGGCCTTTCAACATTAGCTTAGCAGTTCAGACTCTATATATTCATTTAGACAGATGTCCATAAAAAGACTTAAGGGTATCCATCTTGTTTGCTTAATTTCAATTCCAAACTGGGTTGGGGTTGGCCAAAGTAATCAGTTTCCTCAGTTTGATAATGGTTTTCACACATTTGAAAGATACCAAACCTTCTTGTAGATAGCTTGAGTGTGAATGTACTGAATGAAATTATTGAAATTCAAGTCAGTATGTTTACCGAATACAAGAAAACTTCCAGGTGGCACAGTGGCAACGACTCCTGGCCTTAATCTCTGGTCATTAATGAACGTTCCATTGGTACTGTCCAAATCTGTGACCAGAAGATTCCCTTCTTTCTTCTGAATCCGGGCATGAATTCCAGATACTGTAAATGTCAGGGACATGCACGATTTGATGTGAGATAGACATCATCTGATTTACAATTGAAACAAGACAAAATTGAATCTATTAACAGTCATGTTATTACAAGTTTTCTTTCAATTTTTTCTTTTGGGTTTAAATCTTTCTTTGAAAGTGCAGAATACCTGTTGCAACAGGAATCACCACATCAGCCTTATCAGGGAGACGCCCAACAGTCACTTCACTCTACAAATTACCCAAAACAATTGATTCATTTTATTATAGTGCAAAGCTTGAAGTATTAAGATTTCAAGGGTATGGCAATAGAACTTTTACTTACGGAAGCAATTTCAAAGGCATCTGGCATCTGAACCTTAAAACCTATGTGCCTTGTATCTCCATCGCCTAGTTCGTGAATACATCGAGATGTTTGTCATTTCTCAATTAAGCAAATGTGTTTTGAAAGAAATGAAAGGAGTACTATGGCATCAGAGTCAGATGCAACATAACCAAAAATTGTAGGTACTAATTAAACAATGAAGAAAGAGAAAAAAATTCTGACCTGCAGGCTCAAGAAGCCATCTATCAGTGACATCTGATGAAGTACTTTCACCCTCAGAAGCATAAATAACCCCAAGATTTCTTTGTTTCCTCGATCTGATTCTATCAAATTTTAGCTTAGTAACATAACCCTTAGAGGACTGAAATGGAACTACAAAATTTGATGCAGCAAGAGTGGCCTTTGAATGAAGGAAGGGTGGTGAAAGCGAGGTTGAGCAGCTTGGGAGCTTTGCCTGGGACAGCGATTGTGCAGTCATCTCCATTTCTGCAAGAAAATTGTCGGAAGCTACCGAGTTCTGTTTATATTCAAGTTCAAGTAGAGCTTTGTTCGATTGGATTGTGTGGATACTAGTAAAAGGGTGTTTTGGGAAACATGTGCTGTAATTACGTGGCAACCATTTAATGCCTTGACAGGGATATGGATAACAAAATCATGAGCAGTGGCTTGTTGTTTGTACAGGGTGTTCAGGATTTGTTGCAAGCTGTTTAATTTGCCATTTCAATACAAAATACAAAAGAAGCCCAATCCACACCAGCAACTTGTTTTTCTTCTTATACGTTTCATTTTATTTGAATTTTTATCAGGTGATTCTTCTTCATTCTCTTCACTAAGTAGACCAATTATATCCAAATCGTGCAATTTATCTTAGAGTATTTAAACTATTCAACGGTTACGCAAACTCAGTTGTTCAGTTACTGCCAAATAGTTGTTAGCAGCACATTAGTGTGTCTAGTTTGTTGCAGTCTAATTCACAAACTTGCTACCAAAAGAGGAAGAAAGGTTTCTGTTGAGACTTCTTGATTGTTGTAGTGTAAGTTTCTGGGTTGTCCACAATCATGGAGACAGAGAAACAGTCAATGATGGAAAAAAAAGAAGCAAAATTCCAGGATAAATTTGAGAAAAATCTGGAAAATGCTTATCATATATTGCAGTTTTAACTGATACACTCCCTTGGTAACTCAGTGAAACGTGCTGTATCTTTGCAGTAGTCATATACCAAATGCTTTCGACGAACCCATTTAAGTTGATGGCTCCTGTGCCTGTTTAACCCACTAAAAGATGGCTTATCCCACCGGAACTGCCCTAATTTGCCACATTTGGCCATGATATCTTCGGTTTCTGGCAACAATTCACAAGCATCAACAATAAAGACCGAAAGGTTGAAACAAAGGGAGCATGGCTCCAATTTGTCTTCACCCTCCCTCCCTGTGTAGCCCAATCATCAGCATTCCACACAGACCCGCGGATGGTCATGGGCTGATTCTTTGGAAACAGCACCCCGTTTTCTTCTTTGTTAGTGAAAACCCTATGGGAATTCCATCGACAAGAAACCTGTGAGATTGCCAAAGAATTGCTCAAAAGAAGGATGAGATCAAGGTGGGATCAAACCAATGCCCTAAAATACCCAGTACTGCATTGGTTAGTCTCCTACTTACACGATAAAGCGGCGATTCCAGAAGAAAGAGTACGCATGGAAATCAACTGTGGGATCAAACCAAAGAGTATGCCTCTGCTCTCGATTGCCAGTGCCATTGACATAAACATTAGTTTGAACAAGGTATGGCTCTCCAGATGCATTGCAAGAAACTCAAAGTCTAGCTCGTCATGACTAGCCCCCTCCGATGCCATCTGCATTTCCCGTTGTTAAATTTCCTAACCATTTTGAGGCCAAATTAATGAGACAAGTCCTAAGCTATTTACCATTTCAATATGTATTATGGTACAGGACATTATTTGAATAGTTGTTTAGATAACCCTTTCTTACTAAGCACTAAAAAGTTAATTAGTTGGTCACTTGGTCCTTGAATGAACAACATAAGACAGTTCATGTTCCCAGGTAACAAGTTGAGCTTGTCCTGAAACATGAAAATAAAAAAATATATATCTAACTTACATAGAAGGCGGTGACAGTTCCAGCCGAGTCTCCATCAATTAGTTTGATTTGCACGCTTGCTTGTCCAAACAAATACCTCTTGTTGGACTCAAATCCGCAACCTACAGCGAATCAGCATGTATTAGTGAATCCAAACCATTGGCCGCATTTGATGATCAGAACAAAAGAGAAAAACACTCATAAGCCAAAGCAGGAAAAGATAGTACCACAGAGAGACAGAGGTCAGAGAAGCTGAGAAAGCTTGGCATTACCAGAAATATTGTCCAGAGTTAATTTGGCCTGATCTCCATCAGAAATTATGTGATCAGGAGCCCAGTTGCAATGGAAGAGTTCACTAAAGTTAGCACACATGGCTAAGTTTGAATTCAAAGCCAAAAACCACATTAGAAATGCAGTTGCAAGCGTAGAAATTGAAAGCATATTTAGCAATGGATTTTGACAACTCGAAATCCAAAAGCTCAATCTAAAAGAGTAAGACGAAGCCATATGTATATATATTTATAGTCCCATAGTTTGTGTAATGGGAGCCATGTGAATCTGAACAATTGAACAAGGATTTTTGTCATGACCAGAAAGTGAATGATAGTGGGGAGGAGTTCATGGCCACATCAGCGGCCACTTTGGAGCGGCGCCACTAACAGGAGTGAGAGAATCCATTATCTGTTAGCTTGGTAAATGGGAGAATAAAATGAGTTGTCATCAACTTTCTTACTGCTAACAAAAATTATAGTGGTGTAAATTTAGTAGTGATGGACAGCCCTCCAAAGACCAAAAGAGCCAAAAATCATGTTCAGTTGTAAAAGTAGTTTAGCCAAGAAAAGAAAAGAAAAGGATATGGAGTGAATTAATTGGTCATTAATTTATGGTGTTATATTATTAACATATTCGTCCATCGAATGACCATCTTGTACTGGCAAGTTTCTAGCATAATCATTGTTAAAAGCAAAAGCGTTTTCCTCTTTATCTGGCGGAGGTGGGGTGGAAAAGAACAAATGTCGAAGCCCGATCAATGGTGAGTTTTGGCATATTGGCCGAGTGTTGAAAATGATAAAGAGCTTGTGCATCACAATTAATGGCTACTACTGTAAATTTGTTCTACTCTGTATTGAAGGCACATCAGGCTAGGCCCTAATTGTTAGAAGAATTGAGAAATAAATAAAAATAAAATAAAGTAAGAAAGAATATTAAGAAGTCTGAGGTGTGGTATCACTATCTTTAAGGATAATTTTCATTCTTTTGGAGTAGAAATTCAGTGCAAAAGGATTGTATTGGTTATCCTCTAAGATTCAATAGACCATTCCTTATAGTTTGCACAAACTAGTAAGAGATGGTAGGAATAATAGAAAAAAAGAACCAAGCTAGGAGAGAATGATGCATAGAAAATAAGCAGAGAATACTTAAGAAAAGATGAGAGGTTTTGGTGTGTTGTGAGTGAGGTAGGGAAGCTGTATTTATAGACAAAGAATGAAGTGAACGTTGCATCAAATCAAGGAGTTGAGAGAAATTTGGTCAGTATGTGTACTTAGTCAAATGTACGTTGTAGCAAAATCAGGAAAGTCATCAGTAAGGTGGAGTATTTGGTCTTACTTGGTTAGATAGACATTGGAGAGTCATCAACGCGTTGAGGGAGTTAAGAAAAACTTGGTCAACATCAGGGAATTGAGAGAAACTTGGTCAGCATGTATGCTTAGTCAAGTGTACGTAATAGCAAAATCAGGAAAGTCATCAGAATGGTAGAGTACTTGGTTATGTAGCAAAATCAAGAGAGTCATCAACATGTATATTTAGTCAAATGTACGCTGTACCAAAATAAGAAAAGTCATTAATAAGGCAAAGTACTTGGTCTTACTTGGTCAGATAGATGTTAGAGAGTCATCAACACATTGAGGGAGTTAAGAAAAACTTGGTCAACATCAAGGAATTGAGAGAAACTTGGTCAACATGTATACTTAGTCAAGTGTATGTAATAGCAAAATCAGGAAAGTCATCAGAATGGTAGAGTACTTGGTTATGTAACAAAATCAAGAGAGTCATCGGTATGGTAGGGTACAAAAAATGCACTTGAGCCTAGCCCACGTGTATACTCGCGCGCATGAGGGGGAATCTAAATTCTCTCAAAACCTAGCCCGATCTCATGTGTGCGAGAGCCCATTTTTTTTTTTTTTTTTGCAACAAGCCTATAGTGTGTTTGATTACTTAAAGCACTCACACTTTTATGTACCTTAGCAATGTTGGATGTTTGAACCTTATGAAATATACTAATTTTCCAACAATCTCCCACATATTTCTTAAGGTTTTATAAGAAGTCTTTATTGGGTCAAATTTCATTTAAGTGTAATGCATTGTGAATAGTGCTTTTTAACCTATGAACCACCTTTAGAAAGAATATAACATAAGTCACAGAATTTTGATAAAGTTTATAACTCATATGAACTAAAATTTTTTATGTGAAATATTGTTTTAATCAATTACATTACACCACAATTTCTGTTGTTCAATGCGATGTTGCACGAATAAGCCATGCACGTACCTAGTTATTCATAAGTGCTATAGAGAATTTGCCCCGATTCTCATAAAAGCGGCCCCAACCCACACTTATATAGTTAATTCCATCAAGTATATACTCCAGTTTAATACACTACCCATAAAGGATATGAAATTCGTTAGGAGTTTAACTTAACCTCTCTTGCATTGCAGTCTTACACTATTCATACACCATAAGAGGAACAATAATTTTAATAGTGTATTAATTTATTAACAAATAACTTGTTATTACTCATATAAACCTAATTCATGGGATCTCCAATCACATAGGTCGGGTTATTATTATTTGTTGATTTCCTCAATTGGCTTAAGTCTCATTCTCCTCGATGTAACATTAATTAGTTTTCCTTCCATCGGTTTAGTTAGAGGATCGACCAAATTCAGATCTGAGCTCATATAATTAATGGATATAATTCCATTTCTAAGCAGCTATTTTATTATATTATATCTCAAACCAATGTGTTTATTTTTACAATTGAAGATTTTATTCTTTGCAATGGCTATTGCCATTTAACAATCACATTGCATAGACATGAAAGGTGTTGATTTCATTCCCAATGGAATATCTACTAAGAAATTTCTCAACCACTCAATCTCATTGCCAGCCAACTCTAAAGCTACAAATTCTGACTTCATTATAAATTTAGCAATTATTGTTTGTTTGGCTAATTTTCAAGTTATAGCACCCCCACCAAGGGTGAATCCATAACCATTTATAAATTTTGTCTCATCTGAATCTGAGAATGCGGGTTTTTTTTAAATGATATGAATCTTTGTTTTCTAATTATACTTAGAGAAAAATGGAAGGAAAATTCATGTTCTTAGTTAGGAATGGGGGTGGAAAAAGATATGAATGCCTAGGCACTATAACTAGCCAAAGTTTGCATTTGCTTGGTGTAGAGGGTTCTTTTAGTAGAAAGAAAGGACGTGTTACAATAAGTGAATTGGAATGCGCTAAAAGCGATAGAAAAAAAGACTAGAGCAATCTTTGAAGCGTAAGTGCTTTGGTAGCAAATGGTGAGGGATAATAAAAAATGGAAGAAACAACAAATTACGACGAATGGGAAGGGTTGAATAGAAAGAATGTTTGGAGGAGTATTGAGAAAGCTTTCAAAAGAATCTTTGTTGGGCTTTTAATAATTTCTTATTGCTTCCCAACCTCCAAGGTCCTCATATTTATACTGGACAAGAGCATTTTCTTAAGAGTAGTTAGAAAAACACATTCAATCATGAAAAAACAAGCTTATCATGAAAGAGTAATTAAAGAACGGTTTATGGGATATTAAAAGAATGACCATGTAGTTTGGTAGTGGGCGTAAGTTTTGGGTCATGGAGTAATAGTACTTGATAAGACGTCACATGTGTTCTTAATGAGTAAGGGAAGAAAAAGGGGTAAAACACATGTACTTCAAGAAAAGGTTAAGAGAAAGTACTTTTAACTATCTCTATATCTGAACCACCAAACCCAACTCTCTAGAACATCTTCAATGTAAAGATAACTCATGAACCTTACCACTTGTTCAGAGTTACATTCACTTCCCCGTGTGAACAGTTGCTCTATGCTTGTTCTTGGGTGTTTGCATTTATGCACTTGGAACGCCTCTAGGGAACACCCCTAAGCTCTTTTGCTCTTAGAACGCCTCTAGGTGCTTCCACACTTAGAACACTTTGGGCACTTCTGCACTTGGAACATCTTAGTACTTTTGCACTTAGAGCACCCCTGGATGCTTCCACACACCTTGGCTTGCTTGAAACGCCCTAAGGCGTTTCCACGCTTGAAATACCTTAGATGCTTTCATGCTTGGAATACCCTGGGCATTTTTGCATTTGGAACGCTGCTACTGATGTAATTTTTCTTGTAAACAATACTTCAAAAATATTAGTTAATCAAAATTGAACATCTACACATGAAAACTTGACAAACAAGAAATTTTACAAGAAAAACATGTAAAGCCTCTTGCTGTGATAGAACTTATTGCCACGTAATCCTCGATATCCCATCCAAACACTCAAATAGGCACTGTTCTTAAACAGAAGAATGGCTAGAAGGAGGAAGTGATTCAAGCAAAGGAGTGAAACCGCTTAAAAGCTAGAAGTTTCTAATTTCTTATTTACTCTCAAGAGGAAGGTAATTGAATTTCTTGCTGACTCTAACGAGTTTGGAAGGATAATTGTCAATGTAACATCATAACATAGTAAAGAGGCCTAGCATGGAAAAGAATAGCCTGTCAAGAAAGCCAGGAAGACTGCCTGCGAGCCAGAATGGCGGGTTTTAAAAGTTTCATTGAAATTTTGAAACCGCTAGGAGGAAGCAGGCAAGTCATTCTTGGCTTTCAAGCAAGACTCTCTTCTTCATGCTAGGCCTCTCTCTTCCTCTCAAATTAATTAGTCATGATCGTCGATTGGCAATTGCCTATTCGCGGTCTTCAAGTGTTTACTTATTTATAGTTTTTTTTGCCCCTAGAATTAAATATTTGAATATTAGAATATTGGATTCAGAACTTCTCTTCTTTATTTTATTTTCTTTCTGCCGCTCTAAGATGAATACATCAATTAATTAGATGCTGAAAAATGGAACATATTCTCACTTCAGCTGGAGGGACCCAAGTTCAAATTAATCTTGCAGCATGGCACATTGGTGCAGCAACTTGCTCCAAAAGTCAAATCCCATTTGTCTGTCCATTAAGGAATTTTCATTCCGCCATTAATGGTATTTTATACTTAACTTCTTAAGTTGAATTATATCATGCTTCTTGCCATATTAAATATTTCCATATATATGTCCCCCAAACCCAATTAAATTTACCAAAAGTTTTATTTTTATGCATAATTTTTTAATTGCATGACGTAAGGTTAGGAGATATTGCAATTAAAAGGTTCAAATCAGAATTCTAGATATATAAGACCTACCATTTCCCATTAGGCTCAAATCTGAAATAAGTAAACAACTCGTTTTCTCTTTGGACCTTATATCTTTAGGTTCAAATTAATCAGAATAAGACCTAACATAACATATTGCTAAAAGAACAATTACAATTATATTATCTTCCACCCACTTTTAGGTATTCTTTATTTGCCCACAGAACTTGTCTGTCCACTAATATATGATTTAACCCGAAAAATCAAAATAAAATTTATTATTATGGTGTAAATTTGGAGCAATTTGATTATCAATTCAATTATTAATTTGAATAAAATCATAAAATCAAAAATCAAAATTTTAAATTTATATATATGTGTGTGTGTGTTGGTATAGGAGAATCAATGTCATGTGAGCATCATCTGATTTTTTGTATATGGGTCTTAAGCTCCTATCCTTTTCTATAATTTTACAGACTTTATATCCTCGTTTTTGAAAAGTTTAAAGTCTGCAGATTTCTAACTTTCTAAAAGGGGGGAGAATAAATTCTACTAATAGTGATTCTTAGAAATTTAGACCCTAGAAATTCTTTAGTGGTCATGATAGTTGTTTGCTTTATAGTTAATGATTCTAATGCAGCATATTTAAATCAAGAGTCAATTTATTTTTGTCACAAGGAAAAGATTTTGTTCCAGTTGACATTTTTTGTTCTCAGAGTCTACCGTGCATTCCATTAATCTTTGCAGGCAAGGCATATTGGGTTTGTCAATAAAGCACATTGATCTTGAGTCTTTTGACATGTCCTGCAATTTCATGCCTATTGGTCAGAAATGTAAGCAAAGTCTTTTTTTTTTTCCAATTTTTTCTTCTTGCTTTGTTGGGGAGGAATGCACCCATTGATTTAGCAAATTTGAACCTTAACCCACTCTCTTTTTATATTGGACTAAAAGCCTGTGGGCAATAGCAGGAAAGCTGTTCAAATGACTTTGTTCAAGGAGGTCAAGCAAGTTTGGTTGGACAATATTTTGGGCCAGTGCTATTTGAAGCCTTGAAGAACTTTCTGCTTTCATAAAAGTTAGATCAGGAGGAAGTTTGTCTGTGCTGTGCACTGAAGACAAATGTGGAATATATATCAACATGGGCTGTTTCAGAGGTGCAAATTTAAGAAATGAGAGAATAAAACAGTTGGCAGATTGATGGTATAGTGGGGAAGTTAGTTTTGCGCATATAAACAATCTTAATTCATCAATATTCTTTTCACGTGTCATTACAACTAGAATATATATGGTCTTTATTCTTTCAAGGACACTATAAATACAGACTTCAGAGCGCATTATTGGCATATTAGATTTCTTTTACACATGAAACTGAGAAGAAGAGAGGCATTACATGAAGATAAAGAGTCTTTGTTTGGTAGCCAAGGATGATTTGCCTACGGCTTTTCAGGTGGTTAATATTGATGCTATGATTATGAATGTAAAACCCCTCGCTCTGGTCTGCAGGCAGTCACCTTGGCTAAGCTAACAGGCTCTTTTCTCTTATGTTAGGCCTTCTTTTCTTCCTGTGTAGAAGCTTAATGCTGATTTTATATATGCAATTATAAGAGTACTATTTATCACTGACTTGCTACTCAAAAAAAAAGAAAAAAACATATATCACTGACTTAAATTGTGCAATTCTTTTCTATATATATCTGCTTCCAGGACAGGCTATATATATATATATATATATGGCATAGCAGAAGCTACACATCACACCCTGAATTGAAGCACCAAGTTCCCCATGCCAAGGTAAGACATGATCGCATTTCGGATGCCAGAATTTAGCTTGGTTTAATTATATAACTTAAAAAATGCACAATAAATTTATACATATATAGGTGGATATGCACTATATATTGACAATAGACGCTGCATTCAACAGTGGAAATTAAGTGGAAACACAATCACAATCGAGAAGCAGTGGATGATTCAAATCTGAAATCTGAAGGCCTCCCTCTTTCTCCACCTATAAATTGACAAGAAATTCCTGCCACTGCAATTCCAGTATAAATCCTCGTGAGAGTGTAAGTGTTTTCTTATTTCCCTTTCTTTTTTCCGAAAGTGGAAATAAATTTAAAAGAAAAAAAGGAGAAAAATGTTGACAGTGGAATAATCTTAATCCTGCAAGGTATTGGTGACACTGTTCTAAGATATAACAATAAATTTCTAATCAAAACTTCGAAATGAAGGCGCTAGGGAAAAATTAGTTAGTGTGCATTTCTTTGATACATAGCTTCATGGAGAAATTGTGTAGCAATTTTGATTTGGAGCTTGTTGAGTCAAATAAGCAGGAATATGGCAATTCGGAAATTATAATTCTTTTGTCTCTTGGATCACGCTTCAATGGGAGGATTTAGAAAACCAGCTTTTTCCCATCGGGTTTCATGTTCTAGAATACTACAACCAATTCATCAAGTAAAGAGAAACACACGATTGAGGCAGCATGCTGCTCAGCTTGGAGCCAGAGTAGAGGAGTTAGGGTTCCATAAATGAGAACGTGTTGCTGTTTTATGAAAGCCAATAGGAAAGAAGGCATCGAATCTGTCCAAAAGTTAGGAAGGAAAGTTGAGCTTGTCGTGGAATTGATTGAATTAACGAGTCTAAACAAATTGGAATCAGAGATAATATTTATCAACTAATTTCCATTACCAATCTTGCTAAGGTGCGGTTGGAAGAGATTGACTCCATAAAAAGCGCCACCGAAGAGCATCTGGAACAACTTAACTTGATGGAGAAATCAGCTAAAGATCGCTTTAGAGACGCTAAACTGAAAGAGCAGTTTCAATCGGATGAGAAGGATCTTGAACAACAACGTCAAGAGCTCAAAGCTGTTGGAAGAACTGAGGAAAACAAATATGAAGAGCGATTCACAAAGAATTCCAATGAAAAGAGCAGAAACTTAATGAATTCGCCTATCATGATCTGTACTCTAATGTAAAAACAGTGGCAATAGAAAATCTTCAGGCTGCAGCCAATCTTGAACCTGTTGTTCCATTAATATTCCAGCCTGTTTGGGTTCGCAGCCTCCTACCCAACATCAACAACCAGGTTCCTAAACCAATATTGGAGGGCTACGGTTCCCTCTTTACTCAATGCATCCTCGTCCCGAACAGCAACCTGGTTACCATTTCCTGGAGTTGACATGAACATAAATCCACACTTTTGTATCTGGTAATTAATAACATCCTAAAATTATCCAAGGCATCCCCTTAGTTGCACTTGGCCACTGCCTTTCGGTGGCTTTGGTTACCAAATTATTGATTTATTGTTCATGATTCTTGAATAATATTTTGACTTTACTACAAAGGAGAGAATATATCCTAATGAACATTCACTTGAATGTAGACTAAAATCCAAAGACTCATGCCAATTACCTCACTAATTTTGTTTCAAATATTTAGACTCTCTTAAATGTCATGTAATTATTGGATAATTTTAAAAGAGAGATTTATCAGGTCAACTAATTCATAAATGAGATATTCCAATCAAATCAATAAATTATTATCACATCAAGTCAGATAAAAATACTGAGACCAATAATATTTTTCAAATAAAAATGTATAGGTTCATTTGATTTGATTTTATTATGCTAATTAATAAACTATCTAACTATTATACCTTTTATAGATACCCTTATCCTAATAGTCAATGAGTTCTTTTCTTTAATACGTGTGACCTTGAACCACACAATGAGCGGTAATCGTTTCGCAACTCATAATTTCCCTTCTTAATATTCGAATTTAAGACTTCTAAATTAGAATTTCAGGTCCTTAACCACTTGGATATTTCCCGTCAGAGACATGAACTATCAATGAGTTCCTTTACCTGAAGATTTTGTTCTGTTTGACTCCATGCGTTTGTAATCAACAACTCCCTCATGAGCTTTTCTTCTTTCAGGAATCCTTTACTCAAGATTGGAGAGAATATGTTCCATTATGGGCAGTCAAATGATGCATACAAGGAAGGAGAGGAAATGGGCTCCAATTAGTAAAGATAATTAAGCATATAACAAGAGGCCGTGAATATGAAATCAAATTCCATTCCATCTAAAAGTTTTAAAACAACTATTTGATGTACTATATACTCCATTGCCTGAAAGTATAAATACAGATATCAGGTCCATTTTGAGCATGAAATGAAGGGCAATCGATCTGGGATAGAGGTCTTATATGAAGATAAGAGTGTTGTTTGGTAGCCAAGGATGACTTGCCTGCAACTTCCATTTCCAAGAGGTTTTCCAGAGGCAAGGAAACTGACTTTGAGCCTCTCTTTGTTAGTTCCCAAGCAGTCTCCTTGGCTAATCTAACAGCCTCTTTTCTTTCATGTTAGGCTTTCTCTTCTTCTATATGTATTTGCCCCCCAAAAAACTCTGTGCTCTTTCTCGATGTATAAGTCTGTTCAGCTATCAGATTTTGCCATGGATGAAATTTTGTTAGCAATTAGCATTCAAGTTTTATTTTTAATTTATTTTATCCTATTTTCATAATCATTAATTCAGATTTCATTTGGTTTGTTACTTTCGATATTTGATTTTTTTTTCTTTTACTTTTTTACATTTACCTTTAAATTTCTTTAAAGTAAAATATTAAAAATATTAAAAACAACTAATGTAAAAACATTTATTGACTCAAAAAATTTTTAAAAATCTTTAAAAATATACAAAATAAGTAATATTTGATTAAAAATTTGTGACACAAATAAAATGTAACTCGCATTTGAACATAATTGTTTTATATAAACAATTCTAAAAAATACATAAAAGACTTGGGAAGACAAAAAAAAATGAAGAAATAAGCTAATAATTGTAAAATTTATACATCTTAGTATTTGGTTTATTAATTGGTGTATGATCTCTTTATGTAAAGAGTAAAGTTTAAATCCCTCTTCTCTTAATTATAAAAAAAAAATTACACAATTTATTTTCAATACATTTCTACTGACTTCTGCCAATATCCACAAATCTTTTTTCCCCCAATAAGCCGGGGCTGATTCTGGGAAGTTCATCATATGTACAAAGAGATTAACTTTAATGTAGGATTGGGTTGCTTCAGAAGTTAAGGATTTATCTTTTGGTTTGATTGTTTATGACAAGGCTCCCCTGAGATTTTTACTACACATTTGCTGCAACAGTATTTACTAGATGTTGCTTCACCTTTGTTGTGTATAGTGGGCTCAAATCTTTCAAAGATGAAGCCACAGTTGTGTCTGTGGAGGAAAATTTTGTTTTACCAGAACAACTTGTAGCCAAGACAACAACTTTCCTAGAAGAATATTGCTTAAGGTTATAGCCTAACAGTAATTAACTAATCATAACATATGCAAAAAGGAAAATGAGATGTTAAGCTAAAATTATTCCCTTACCTCCAACTATTTTGAGTATATGGTAAAAACAGCATAAAAATAGCCACATGCAAGGAGGATAAAAAAGGAAATTTTGATTAAATCAATGATCATGTTGCTTAATTAATGAATAAATCACAATTTTAATTCTCCACTAATATATATACTTAAAAGTATACAACATGATATAGAAGCAAAAGAGTCACAAATAAAATCTTAAGTTCGAGTCAGAGTACTTTCTCTTGTACCCAAAAAAGAGAGACAAATCCTCAAAGTTCTAAATGATGTTAATGTCATAATTCTATATTTTTAACTCAAAAGATATATTTATTAATTGAAGAAAAACCTTTATTTATAAGTTTAAAATCCATCTTATCTCTTACTTATGTAAGTCTATAACATTAACTCAAGATTCATATGTACGAAAATGTATCAATTGGTTCACTTTTAAAGTAGTAATGCAAATAAATTCCAGCAATTTCATAATTTTAGTAGCAAACAACATTGGGAATTTGGGATTGTCATGAACACAAATTGCTTGCCGTTTTACTAGGGTCTAGTGGAAATATACTATCCCTCAACTCAAGTTCGGTTTAATAATTTTATCTTTCTATTTTCGAAAAACAAAGTAATTTTATCTTTCTTCTCTCTCTTTTCTTTTTCTTTATGACATTTCAAAGAAGATCAAAGTGGAGACATTTGAACCGTAGACCTTTCCTTTCAATGGAAGGTCAATTTCCAAGCATGTGCATTTTCACAGTTATTCATATCCTTTTGAAAGTGCTAAAGGTCACTCACATTGACATTCCTCTTGAAGCAATGATATATTCTTTCTATCATAAGCTTCAAAACCAAAACCAGATACATGGAACAGAATCTATTCTTGGATGATGAAAAGTGGTGGCAACCTTGGACTTATCTCAAATTATATTTTCATAGGGCCTATAAATAGAGGACTTCAAAACAAAGGTTATTGCATCCCTCTAGAGCTTGAATTTTAAAGGAAGAGAGCTCTAATATGAGGATCAGAGCCTTGTCTCATAGCCAAGAATGACTTGCCTACTCGTTCTGGTGAAGTGGGTATTCTGATATAAGATTACCTTTAAAGGTCTTTGTCAGCTCCCATGCAGGCAAGCCAGTCTTGGCTAACTTGACAGGCTCTTTTCTCCATGCTAGGCCTTCTCTTCTTTTGTATATGAGCCATCTGCAGCATTCACCTTGTGTCAGATAAATGTAGAAGAATGCAACATAACATTCTTCAAATTTGTAAGATACATATTAGGAGAATCCATTCATTTCTTTCTCGTGGTAAAATTTTTGTTTAGTCTGGACCAAACTATGGACCCCTGGACCATGAAGCTGTGCCTTTCTTCATCAGCAAGGATCGTGCCAATTTCTTTGAATCAACCATCCCCTGCATATCAATTCAGAGGACAAATTCTGGCAATGGCTGGGACTTCACAATTCTGGATCTCTTCCTTTTCTTAACCTTTGCACCTTCAGCTGGAAATCTATAAGTGTCTAAAACTACGCCATACTCAAGGGCCACTTAGCTTGAGCCCATGTGGCAACTCTGAGTTTAACTAAATCAAAAACCTGGTCAGCACACCAAATAATCCTCTAAAGACTGTATCATTCTATACAGCCACACTGACACAAATAGCATAAAAGCCATGCACCAGATTTTAATCTCCCCTTTCCCTGCGAAACCAGCATTCCAAGTATTAAACGAGTTGATTTAAATCCTTTGGGACAACCCAAGTAACCTCCCATTCTCTACACCATCTTCATCCCACTTGCCAGACCTCAGGACAATGGAGTAACAGGTGTCTAACTGTCTCAGGTTCCCTCTTACAAAGCCCACACTCAGCTCCCTCCTGGTCAATTAAGTTCCTTTTCACTAGCTCCTGCTTGACGGCAACTCTCTCATGCCAGCACCTGCCCAACAAAATATCTCAATATGGTGAGAACCAGATTTTTCCAAATATTTCTCCAAGTCTTATCCTCCCCACAATCCTGCAGGAGAACTTGTTTACAAAAAGATTTAACACTGTAATTCCCTTGTGGCCGATCCTTTCCATGCCACGGTGTCTTTTAGTTCCCTACAAAGGTGGCACTCCTCAATAGTGGCTTTGAGCTCCAGCCACTGATGTTCTTCCCATCCTAAAGGCCTCCTTCTTAGTTCCACTTCCCATGACCATCTATCATCTTCCCAAATACCGAACTCTCCAACAAACCTTCTTTATTTTTAGCAAGGGCAAACATCCTCGGGTATAGATTTTTCAGCACACCTTTCTCTACCACATGTCAGTCCAAAGCGTATGTTGCATCCATCCCCAATCACCATCTGTAAGTTGGGGTTAACCTGCATAAAATAATGTTAGAAATGGATAGGGGTTTTGATGATGTTAGTCCACAATCTAGAAGTTCTCCTATTAGTGTTTGGCTTAGGCAATAGATTCTTAGAATTCCCTCTTACTTTCTCCACAATCACCTCTCTCCACAGCCTCTCTCTCTCGGTTCCGAACCTCCAGATCCACTTGTTAAGTAAAACTCTATTCTTTTAACTCGAGACTGTAATACCTAATCCCCATTTTCCTTGAAGTTACTCACCTTTTTCCACCCCACTAGGTGCATCTTGCGCTTCTCTCCCGTTCCTTCCCACAGAAATCTCCTCTCGATTTTTTCTAACTCTTTCACCACCCCTTTAGGTATTTGAAATAAGGACATGAAGTAATAATTGCAGTGCTTATGCCATTTCTTGCTAAACGATTAGTTGATTCTTTTCTTTTCCCTATTTAAGCTTGCAAAATGTGTTGAAGTTCGCCTTCTAGGGATCATTATCATGGTTTTCATTCACAGGTAAGTTACATATTGGTTTTTCAGAAAGCAATTTGTCAAGAGTCAATTGGAAAGCAGAGTTTTTGCCTGTTTAAGGAATAGAAAGCTTTAAAAATTCCCTCTTCTCAAGCACCAATTTTTTTGTTTAGAGCAAAGCACACCGATTTTTCTGTTTAGAGCAAACATGAAACATGGTTAACCCTATACTTATTTTGGAGTTGTGTACCTTAAGCTTCAGTTGACCAAATAATCTAAAATGTCTATAATATGTTGCTGCTGATAAGTCCTTTCTCTTAATTTCTATCATGTGTTCCATGCTTTTGCAGTATCTTCCTCGTTATATAGAATCAAAGCAGCCCATCTGTGACAGATTTGCAGTCCTGATTTCAGTTGCAATTACATGGTTATTTGCTCAACTTCTAAATTCAACTACTGTGTACAAACACAAACTGAGAACAATCAGATTGGCTGTCGCACTGATCCTGCTGGATTCATTAGCAGAGCTCCTTGGTGAGACTATGAGAACTGGTACAAATTTTAACATGTCAATGATTTAAGATACTCATATGTAATATATTTATCTTTTTTTTTCCTATAAATGGTGCATTATTTTACAACATAAGGTCTTATTCCCATATTTTTTTTCCTTCACTGCAGGATATATATTCCTTATCCCTTTCAATGGGGAAGCCCCAACTTTAATGCTGGAGAAGCCTTTGTAATCATGGCTCCTGCTTTTGTATCTCTTTCTGAGGTTTGATCCTTGACAAACTTTCAAACTCTCACTTGGATTTAGCCTTTACGGAATCAATTCCTCTTAGTTTCGAAGCCAAAAGTGGGTAGGGGTACGTTTAAACCATCAAGGATAATGGTCTTACTCTGACGTTATATCATCTAAATATGTATATAACTTCATTTGCCTCCATCTGAATCAGGAATTTGTTAAATGCAGTTCAATATGATAGCACTGTTGGACAGTTTTATCTAATATTTGTATCGACTTTTGAAAACTTAAAGCTATAGAATTTGATCTCAAGGGGGAAAAAATATAGCAGTGGAATTATTGGTATCTTTAAATTCCATTAATCATCTTCTTGTTATTTGCAGTCAACTGGTACATTCTTTGCAGCTGCGAGATATGGAAGTGCCACTCCCATGCCACCTTCTGTTATTAGCCGTGGTACTGGCCGGCTGTTAGGATTTGTTTCTTAGAAGTCTAAGTGAACAATACCTTGACACTGGCCTAAGTTCTAGATTGTCCTCTCTTTTACAGTTAATTAATGCAGTTTTCCCTCATTTTCAGGGAATAGGGGTTTTGCTCAATGGCTTGCTTGGTTCTGCTGGGACTACTGCATCAGTGTATTAAACTTGAAACTTAGGTATTAAACATATATTGAGTTCTGGATCATTACAAGGATATCTGCCAGCCTGAACTCTACTTTGCTCTTTAGAGTGAAAATGTAGGCCTGTTGGCATTGACAAGAGTTGGAAGCCGTAGAGTGATTCAAGTATCAGCTGGGTTCATGATTTTCTTCTCTGCATTTGGTAGGCCAGCAATTCAAGACTAACTCAATGTTGTTTGTCGATTTTGTTTCAAAATTTTATTAATCTATATAAGTTGAAAGTGCATTCCTTGTCACAAACAGGAGCGCAAAGTACTTTTTCCATTTCTTCTTTCTTCCATTGATGCTGCCGCTGATTACTCATCTGTGGCTATCTCATGTCCTTTACCAGGAAAATTTGGAGTTTTTTTCACTTCTGTACCACTGCCCATTGTAGCAGCTTCATACTGTGTTCTCTTTGGCTGTGTCTCTTCTGCTGGTCTTAGCTTTCTCCAATTCTGCAACCTCAACAGTTTCAAAACAAAATTCATATTAGGCTTTTCTTTCTTCATGGGTTTATCAGTTCCAAACTACTTCAGAGAATATTATCACGGTGGTTTGAGATTGGCTCTCCATGCTGGTTGGGTAAGATTCCTGGACTAATTTTCATCAAACCTGCATTTACTTTCTGTTTCTCGACTTAAATAAATCAACTCACTTTCTGTTTATTAATTTTTAATATATTTGTTCTTCTTTTTTATTGAACTGCAGTTCAGTGACATAGTGCTTGTGATCTTCATGTCTAACACAGCAGTTGCTGCTTTGGTTGCCTTGTTCTTTGATTTAACACTTTCTCGAGAAAATGATGAAACCAAAAAGGATAGTGGCTTGAAATGGTGGGAGACAAATCAGATGTTAGGAATGATGAATTCTAGGCGCTACCCTGCAGGGTCAACAAGCTTTTCCCAGCTCTTTAGTACACTTGAAACTAAACAGCATCTTCTTAACTTCATTTGAAGGAGAAAAGGATAAACTGTGGTTAGTTTTGCAGTAATCATTCTTTGCTTTCCAGTTCCTTTTTAAGCATTAAAGTTGAATTAATTTCCAAATCTTCATTTTCCTTCTGCCCCGATCTTCAAATTCTGATTTCCAAAATATATCAAAACCAAAAGAACAACAACAAAAAATCAAATTCAAAAGAGTGAGAACAGTTAACAGTGAGCTTAATCCAATCACTGATTGCCTTAAATTGATCATGTAAGCATAGCCCCAATTGAACTTAACAAATTGACATATCAAAGGTTGGCCTCTTGCCTAGTGGTCCTTGTATAGAAAAATAATGTGTTACCAACTTATAAGATTTGGATTCCATCACAAACCGGCAGCAAAGAGTTGCTATCCACCATAGAACATGATTCATGTCTACATTAGGCATACAAAGAAAGCAAAGATCAGAAAAGAGAAAAAAGATGCAACAATTGAACATATGTGATCTGCATTTTTCATTTTTAACTATCCATTCTTGCCTATGCAAGATTTTTTACTTTACCTAGAAGGAAAGAAGAATATATACCTACAAGTAGGGGTGTGCATGGGTCGGTTTCGGTCGGTTTCGGGTCTGTTTTTCATCAAAACCGATCAAAAATTTTTAAGATATAACCGACCGAACCGTAATGATATAAAATCGGTTTCGGTCGGTTTCGGTCGGTTTTTGATGATGAGATCAATGGGTTGACTTAAGATTGAACTTGGGTTAAATGGGTTGAATTGAACTATGATCTATGGGTTAAAATGGTGTATAATGATTAATGGTGCATAAAATGACTCGTGGGAGACTGGAGGGGGCAGGCCCAGGCGGCAGGGGGGAATCGGGACTCGTGGGAGGGGGGCAGGGGGAATCGGGACTCGTGGGAGGGGGGCAGGGGGATCGGGACTCGTGGAAGGGGGCCGGGGGGAATCGGTAGGAGTGGGAGGCGGGGCCGGGGGGAATCAAGTCGGGTCCGTCGGGTGGGGGGGGGGGGGGCTGGGAGCCTGGGAGGGGGGACCGGCCGGCCAGGGGAAATCATTCAAATCAACACAACAATCAGGAGTGGGGGGGGGGGGGGTCGGGGGAAATAGTAGGGGCGGGCCATGGGTAGCCGGGGTAGCTGGGGTAGCTGGGGGGCTCAGTTTTTTCGATCGGTTCGCGGGGAAAGGATTCCCCCCGACGACCGAGCCGATCAGCGACCGAGGCCGATCGGCACAACCGACGGTTGTTTTTGCTATGTGGACGGTTGGACGGTTCACCAACCGTTGCCCACTTCCTACCTACAAGGATTCAACTGAAGGTAGAACCCAAAATGGAAAGGCAGAGATTTTGATTAAAATGTGATTTGTAAGCTAAGTGATGAATTCATCAAGCTGTGCACTCTAAGGCCCCCCTTTTTCCGTCAACAACCATATCCATCCAATTGAAAATTTGAAGTGTCATTTCTTAAAATAAAATAAAGTAGTCAATGTTAGACAAAGATTTTGCTTTTTCATTTGACTTTATGTTTATTCTATGAAAAGATTTCATGAACATTTTCCTTCAATAAGAATTCTCCATTGAAGATTGAGAAGAACATATTCCACTGTTTGGGTGGCAAGAGGATCTAAAATTAGATGCTAACATTATAAGGCTTATCAGCACTAGTACTGTTCCTTTCAAACTCTATATATACCAAGTACCTTCTTCCCCTTGGTGCATAAAACTGAGAAGGAAAGAAGTCTTACATGAAGTAAAGAGTCATGCTTGGTAGCCAAGGATGACTTGCCTGCACCTTTCCCCAGGGATTCAAGTAAATGGCTAAGAAACCTGAAACTCCTTTCAGGTTGCCAGGCAGTCACCGAGGCTATTCTAGCAGGTTCTTTTCCCTCGTGTTAGACCTTGTCTTCTTTGTCATTAGTTATCTATATATAAATCTATGCTACTACATAGTATGGCATATAAATGTGATCTGCATGATATATTGGTTTGCTAATTTGACTGAAATGTCAAGTTTTAATGTGTCTATGGCTGCATCCAATGTTCAGATCATGAGGCCTATGGATCATAAGCCCCGTTCATCTCCTCTTTTTTATCCTTTGTTCTATCTTTCGTTATTCTTTCCGTTCCCATCTCCTTCTTGTTGCCTTTCTTTCTCTCATTGACTCTCACTGTTGCTGACTTGCTTCATTGTTGCCGCTGCCAGACCTTACGGTCCTTACCTGCCACGGCTTCGAACGCCAAGGAATCTTTTTCCTTGTTTATTCCTCATTTCCTTCGATACCCATTTTTAATACTTCACTTGAGTTGCTGAATTGCAAGAATTTCATGGGAGTCGAAGTGGAGGTTCTCGAGTCTGAGAACCTTTTGGGAGATTGGGAGGGACCAAATTTTTGAGGTGGTTGCTATTCTTACAACCACACTGAGTCAACTGGGTTGTCTATTGGATTTAAAGTAAAAAATCACTTAGTTACAAAATTATTGCCACTTTTATTGATGAGATTGTCTTTTTCATCCTTAGTTTGTTCATTGCAGTTGTTGCATGACCTTATGGGATTTTGAGCAGTTAGAATAGAACTTGGAACTTTGAATAATCATTAACAATGGAAGAAAAGGAGAGAAAGTGAGGAAACCCGATCAAAGTGCGTATATGGATAACTTCAATTGGTGTTTGGTTGTCGAGAATGTGAATGAAAATGAAGAGAAAATGAGGAAATAGATAAATAAAAAAAGATAGGAGAACAATTTCATGTTAGAGAGAGAATTGTTGCCACAACACCAAATATACTGCTGGCAAATGTTAATTTCCATTGACATCCATATATATACATGTTTAAATAAAAGAATTATAGAATGAAAAAAAAAAGGAATTTAAAAGAATTATTAGAGAAATTAAGGGACAAATTATGTTATTAATTAATTTCATCCAAACTTTGGTTTGCTCATATGATAGGAAAGAATCAACTCCAACCAAAGCATGTCCGCCTTTGCCTTCTTGTCACTCTTTTGCTACTCTTGAATCTTGTGTTCCTCTTCATATTGGAAGCTGTCTTTACACGAACTTGACCCAACACCTTTCCACAAGTTGAACACGATCTGCAATCAAATCACATACAGTAACTAAAATACGATCACATTTCTCTCTCTCTCTCTGTCTCTCTGTCTCTCTTAAATAACAGGAAAGAAAGAGAGAAAGATCAATAATTCATTTTGCAAAATGGTCGAGGAACAAGTGAAAAAATTATACAATACATGGAAAGATGAGATTACTTACACGAAGCCGCCGTCGAGAGCCAACCTGCAAAAATTCAGGCAGTGAGAGCACCAACCATGTACCATCGTTTTGCCGTAATCTGTATCAAAGCCTGGAAAGTGGGAACCCAGAAATTTTCCTGGACAAGAGTAGACCAGAAGAAAACAAATGCCCCTTTTTTTTGGCTTTCAATGTTAGGGTTTTATGGAGGTGTAATTTTCTTGGGAAGCAAGAATCCAAGGGAAGCCCGGCAGGGCATTGATGTTTTTAAGAGACTTGGGCTGTCTGTCTCATTGACTTGATTGGCCTTATTCTGGAACCTTTTATAGCTAGTGAGCTGAATAAGTTGGCTACAAACTAATCGATAGGAGATGCCTTTGCTGTTAAGGGAACATCTACTGATAAAGTTGGACGTTGGAAGTGTGAAGATTAAGCAAGGTACGACTAAATATTGGCACAAGTTTAGGTCTATGGAGGAAGTTTGACTATTTCTATATCCAGAAAGGCAAAAACCGATTACTCGTCCAGGTCTAGTCGGCCTCATTCCTCACCATCTTCTTGTTTTTAACTCTGGCAGAATTCTTTCCTTAAAAAATTAAAACAATAAAAAAAGAACAGCTAAAGCAGATTGGCCAAGGTATTATTCATTAATATATTCACATTTGGACACCCAAAAAGTAAATACAGCATTGACGAAAGTGAAATATTGCAAAAAGATAAATGTTTTTGTGGCAACCTTCCTGACTCACTCTGACAGAATATGCAGTGGGAACTACTCTAGCATACGCATACCCACGTTTGCCTCTAGAATCCGCCGCTTCACTGAAGAATCCAATTTAACCACACGATCGACTCATTAGCAACTCGTATTTCGGGTCCATCCATCCTTACCATCTTGAGCAAACCAGGGGCCAAACATAACTAGAAAATTGATTTTTCTAGCCGGTCCTCAAACTGCCTGCCTACTCAACTAACGATGCAAATCTCGGCCAATCCACAAGGAGAGCAACAGAAGACACAAAGGAAAAATGAATAAGTTAAGATTAACAATTTTCCACCTGGAAATGGCAAAATTTGTTAGCGACGCAGTAAACGGATCACCAGGGCCATGTCTTGCCTTTCACCTGCTTCCAACAATTAGCAGACATTTAGAATAAACCCACAAATTTATAACATCTATTTTACTCCTCTACAAGTTGGCAGTGCTTCTGGTTTCTGCCTCTGCTTCAGGGTTTTTTTTTTTTTTTCTTTTTTGACATCATCGCTTCTTTTTTTTTGTTAATTTCTTTTTTTGGTGCTGGGAAACCAACCAATCAGGTGTTCAAATGGGCCATTGAGCAGGATATTATCACACCAATTTACAAGACAACAATCTTGAGATCAGGTTCTTTGCCTGACCCTCCTGCCATTGGTATCACCATCTGAAAGTTGTGCCCACACACTCCGAGATTTTCCACCACTGCTATGATCCTCATCACAACCTGCAACTGTCTTCAGGAGCTCTGACTGAAGTGAAGGGCAGTTCTCTTTTAGGTATTCAAAGCCATCCGTACGCATGACAGCTGCAAGAAGACCACCCATTAGGGATTGAGATAGCAAATATATTGCACAAGAAAACTTTCATTCTTGATTTTAACCTTTCCAACTATCTACATTGCTCCTGAGAAGGAAGATAGTCTATAAATATTCTAAGGTTTAAGTCACAAGAATATCTAAGAACAAGCTAAAGATGTTAAAAACTCCAACAAGAATAAGCTCCACCCATCATTATTCAAGAGAAGAAGGATTTTAGAAATTTCTCTGAAGTACATACTATTATAGCTAAATCCACAGTTGCTTCCAAAACCAAGCTAGTTTCATTAAATCATGCATGAACAATAATAAGCTCACACATGAAAACTGCAGACTCAGCACGTGGCTGAATCTCGACAGTAACTATTTTTCCAACCCACGACTTTACTTGAGCATAGGTTCTCACGCACACTAAGTGGCCTATGAAAAAAGGAATAGCACACAAGTGTCACAACAACATGAAACATGGGCCTGTTCCCCCCGTGCCCTTACACGTTTATTGCTAAACACACATACAACAGCAATTGCATATACAAGGGGCACAATAAATTTTGAAGGTTGAGGATTCAAATTTTGGAAACTTATTATTTCACAACACTTTATATCTTATTGATGAGAAAATATGGAAGTAAATGTCAAAGAAAATATATAAAAGTGGAAGAAGGTAAAAAGACCTGCAAGTTTTCAGCAGCAAAATCTGAGACAACAGCTTTTAACTCCGAAGCATGATATTGGTCAGCCAAAGTAGAATTTTGGCAACAGAGTTTACAGATATATCTTGCAGAGATGGGATTCACCACTTAATTTCAGTCTCTCCACACCATACCCATCTGCTGCTGCTAACAATTTTGCTATTAGTGTTTCAGATATTGATGACACAGAAGAGAAGGTAGACCAACACTCTCCACATCTTCTGAAAGAGTGTCTCTGTATATAAAGTGCAACAAGGCCTGTTTGACACATAAAAGAAAAGCAGAAATAATGATTATAATACAATCACAGGAACAACACTCAGATCTAAGCCCTTAAAGGAAAGGCAGAAAAAGGATGTGAATGTTTTCACCTTAAAAACCTTTGGATCAAGATTGGGTGATGACTCTCTTGCTTTTCTTCATCCATCCCATCAAAAAATTCAGATCGAAAAACAGGGGATCGAGCAGCTAATACCAATTTATGGCATGAAATTTTTCCCCAGCCACATCAAATGTAATGTCTGAACCTTGCATATTTTCCAGCCAATACCAAAATTGTGTCCTATATTAGACTCTGGCACCTGAATTGAGTGTAATCGTGAACAATCTATTGCTGAAACGACAACTCCAACTGTACAATTTATTTTCAAGCAATCATCCTTGATGTAATCTGATGTTTCAAGTAACGCTCGTCTGAAAAAACGCTTGTACCCCCTAGATTAATGAGAACAGAGGAGAAAGAATAATTACTTACGTACAGCAGCATGAACAATACATAGACTATTAACAGATTCCATTCAATTAGCTATAGAATAGGCCTTCCCAAGATCAATATTATAATCAAATAAGTAGAAACTCAAACACTGCAGACACCCGAAGGTACAAGTGAACACATTTCAAAATACACAAATTCTTCGATAACAAAACAATTTATTCCTAACAAAGCAATATCTCACCTTGCTTACACGATAATTTATGTTTTATATTGAAATTAAAAGCTGATAAACAAGAGTTTTCAATCACAAGTCCAGCTGAAACTTCAGAAAGCATCTTTAGCATATGATATGTGTATAGAGAGACACCCATAAATCTGTTAATACTAATATAGTTCCCACAACCAATGTTCTTACTTCTCCTGATGGCAAAAGAATATCATTGGGTCCTCTTTCCAAACAAGAGGTACAAAGAGATCCACCACATTCAAGATATTTCTTTTCTATAATTTTTTTGGAGACAGTCACATTGCTTCAAAAGTATGAAGGAGTAAAACAACAACGACAAAGTTAGGCTCCGTTCTGTCGTTGTTTCCGCTACTTGGTTTTCCGTGCATTAAAATTAAAATTGTGATTTTGGTTTCTACCAATCGCTTTTGCGCAGACTCTATTCATTCAAATTCCAAATATTTTATCATTAATAAAATTAAAAAAAAGAACGAGGATATAAAGGGAAGAAACCTACCACATACTACCACGATATTTGAGGGTATAAGGCCCACTCTCAAGGGACCGATCGAAATGGCTATGAACCTTATGCTTGCCTTTACCGCTCTGATCCACAAGCGTCAGCTCGAAAAGCGCCCTAACATCGGTGCCTTCGCTAGCCAATGCAATGAAAACGGAGACGTAAGTGGAATTATCTTCTGGGTTTTTGCCGTCGGGGTAAAAGTAAATAGCCCACTGGTAGCCGCCCACAGTGAAATTGTCGCTGGCAATGTGCTTCCCCACGCCAATCCCTTTCGCTAAGCTGTATCCCTGGATCACGAACCGGTGCGATCCGTTCACCGTCTCCGTCACCGACCGTGAGCTGGTTGGAGAAACCAGTGGGACTTGCTCAGCTTCCGCCGTCGCCGTCGGCGATGTTGCGCCGTTTGTCATTGGGGTATTTCAATGGTTTAGGGTTTTGGATTGGATAGGTTCATCGAATTGAGGAAGAATTCGAGTGGAAGTTTCAAGAATCGTAGGCTTTTTCTATCTCTGGATTTGATTTTGTTTTTCTATAATAAGTAGAACGGAAAAGGGCAGACGATGATGTGAAATTCATACACATCTATAGATCCTCCTTGTCTTCTTGTCTGTATAACTTTAAAATTACAATCTTGACCAAGCCTTTCAGAGAAAAATATATTCTCACCTCCAAAATGTCATTTCTTTTTCTAAAGTATTTAATTTAATTTGTTTTACATATATCTTTTTCTGGTAAGTATTTTTTTTTTTATTTTTAGAGTGAAAATATTTTAGTATCTCTTGAAATTTTATTCTAAAAAATTAAATAATTTTAATCTTTTAATTATTATTATTATTTTTACATATCATTTCAGTATCAAAAATAATTTATATGATATCTCATTTGAATTGGACATATTGCGCCGTTTGCCACTAAAATTATTTAACTTTTTAAAACAAAATTTTAAGAGCTAATAACATATTTTCACTCCTAAGTCTTTTTTTAACTCTTTTCTATTTAATCATTCTCTTCTCTTTAGGATCACCTCCAGGACAGTCTTATTTAGAATATTTCCTCTCTCTTTATCACAAGATTTTTTTGTTATAAAATTAATATATATAGCTTCAAGGGATCAAATTTGGATAGTAAAACCCATTATGCTCATAACAGAAATGAACACAACTAAAGAACTCTTGACATACATCGTGATTGCGAGATGGATGTTCACAGTTCTTTAACTACTCATTCAATGGATTGGAACACAAGAAAGAACAAAGTCAAGCTTCACTCTACCTCCTGCATTTGCCCACTTATTTACTCATCAATCTTTTTTTACCCAATCCTATGTATGACAATCACAAGTCACAAGCTTCGAGCTTTAAACAACAAATGGTCACCGATAGAATGTTCCTACTTGTTAGTGCTTATCTTAGGTTAACGACCAAAGAAGATTTGATACAAACTGTTAATCTGCAATAGTCATCTTGAGTGCAATGAGAGTAAAAATTAAAATCCAAATGTGATGAAGGTAAATCGGAGTTGTTACAACATTGATCCTGTCGATTTCAGCCGTCACGGAAGCAATGCAACAAATTTTGGCCAACTTTTCCCCCCTTTATACTCATTCATTAGTTCCCACGTAAAAGAACTACACTTGTGCAAGTACTATGTACTCTCTTCACTCTTCTGCCTCTCCATTATGGGTCTCAGAAACATAAGAAGATGCTGCGGCCTTTCCTTTTCTATCTGATGAGGCTGTGAGACCAATGTCCATGCTTTCCTCAGTTTTTGGCTTCTGCAGAAGTTGGCGCTGATGCTGCAACACCTATAGAGAAAAGAGAAAATATGTTGAGAAAACAGTAGATCTGGCAATTTCGAACAAGATCACATTAACACAACACGAAATTAGGAGAGTTCAGATTTTCTATAATTATGTTCATGTCATAATCATGTGAACCCGTTTATGCCACAAAAAATATTTGTCTTATGCATGTTGACATGATTAATCCGTATATGACATGTTTAATTAGTCTTATGTAACAGGTTTATACATTATTCAACATGTCTAACCCATTTAAACTCATATATTGAATTAGTATATCTAAAATACATAAAATAACTTACTATTCATATTTAAATAAGTTAATCGTGTCTAAATAGATTAACATGGCTAAACAGGTTAATTGTATTTAATGTGTTAACCTTGTCATGTCATGAAATCTGTGCAATAAATGTGTCGTTCACATGTCGACCCGTTTATCTGTTGTGCCCTTACCTTTACATCACACAATTACCACACATTAACACAAATTGCTAGCCCTATAAAACAGCAGTGATAAATTGGAACAGAGTTAGCTGATTTTACATTTTTTGATGTCCAAAGTTATTTTAACCAGAAAAACAACCCTCTAAACATAAGACAGAGACAATCAAATACCCTGCATCCTATTGCAAGCAATGCACTCCAAATCTCACCTTGATCACACAATTATATGGATATATAGTCTACTGAAGTCCTGTGAAAATATGTATATCCTAAGGTAGGGCACAAGAAATTACAACTGTCTTTGAAAATTTTGCAACACAATTCTATAAAGAAAGCAAGAATAGCACGACAATACTACATAAATGATACCTCAATCTTCTGTTGAATAATCTTCTTCTGAGCTTCCAACTGAGAATCTGGAATATTCTGATAACTACCCAATCCCTCTCCTGAATTTCCATTGGCACCAGGTAACTGGAAAGGGACAAAAACACAATGTGGGAATTGCGGAAAGGACAAGTTTGCATGTCCACCAGGAATGGCAAACTGTTGTTGTCCAATGAATGTTCTTTCCCCACTAGATTCGACCTTGGTGGAGTCAGCTGAAGGCCCATAAGCCTGAGGAAGTACAGCATATCCAGAAGACCTGCATGGAAAATGCACAAGGTTATAGTAACAGTTGGGACTAACCAACTAATGCACTTAGAACCAGATCTGATCATGTAGAAAAACTGGCATCCATAGGACAATTGGAAAGCATAGCAGATGTGAGTGCAAAGACCTTGAAGGTCTAGAGAGGCCTCTAAACCAATGAACCACTGTTCAGCTTTTGAAACTAGCACTCAGATGCTACATGCTCCACTTGTGTTTAAAGGCTCCCCTTCCATTTGGGTTAGACAATTCACTTCATTTTGCCACCCAATACTCACTAAATATCATATAGCTCCTGTGATAGATCTCATTTAAATGATTACCTTCTCATATAAATTTATGATTTCATAAATAAATTTGAAAGAGGCTAACTAGAGGAGAACTGTGTTGCCACTCTATAACGGCCTATACACACACAAAACTTTTCCACAGCCCAAAAGTCAAACCAATTAGGTCTGAATGCAACATTCCCAACTCTCAAAGGTATAAGGAATTGCAATAACTGATAATTAGTGCACTACAATTGGCACATAATAAAAAACACATGGGAAAAAGAGGTGAGGTTATATAGAGCCAGCAAAATGAGGAAATGCAAATGTCATCGACAGACATGCAATATTACAAGCATGAAACTACCTACCAAACTAGTGTGTTTGCAGAAGGATAGACGTAGGATTTCTCGTATATTGACGCCGCTGCAGCAGCAGCCTGAAGCCTGGCCTGATGCTGGGTCAAATTATCAGTGGCCATGTCACCACCAGGACCTTGGGTAGCTGAACTTGTGCTCGACCCTGTTCACACTTTAACAATTAGTCCATGTTTTTCAAACAGTGAAGTCAGTTTGGTTAACAGCAAAATTACAAAAATTAGAAATGAAGCAATATCGCTGCAGAACAAAGTCGTAATAATTAATGTCCAAATCCCAAATTCTTTGCAAATCAAAGCAGCTTACCAGCTTCTATATCCCATATAATAATGGGGATAAGGAAAAGGTTATCCCCAAAATATAGGAACTAAAACATAGAAAACATCTTCTATATAGGCCTCAGAGTTGGGGAGAAAAAGCCTTCAAGTAATGTAACATACCAAAGTGCAAGCCTTGAAGCATGGGTAACAGCCATGGACATTTTGCATTATTGCACCTTTCAGGAGGCACATACCCTAGCTAGCTTAAATGCAGATCAACAAGGCATAAAGAGATAGCAACTAAAAAGATGAAGAACTGAATTTTGAGCTAATAATGGGCAGGGAACATAAATACCCCGAAGTTAACTTTACCCAATACCTAGGAGAAAGCAACAAACTTTTAAAAGTTTTGCAATTTATTTTTGCATGATGCATATTATCTCAAAACCAAAAAGCAGAACTAATGGCTGGCATACATCAGTTTGGATTTACTAAAAAAATCAAAGTGCTCAAGAAAAGATTTCACCTTATAATAGATAATGTCACAATGAGATTACCTTGTTGATGAGCATCCGACCGAGGTCCATGCTGCCCCCCGGCTGAGCTTGTTCCGTTTTCAGGTGGTACAACCAGTGCTCTGCATGTAGGGCAGGTATGCTGTCTCTCTAGCCATGATCGAAGGCAGTGCACATGAAACAGATGTCCACAAACTAACTTCTTTGCTGTGGTCATCTCTTCTCGACATATAATACAAGTTGCATCACTTCTGTTCACCCCATCAGTAAGCAGTTAAGAATAGCAACTCAGAATACAATTAAAAGATTCTTGAATATCATAAAAAATAACTTCACAAACAAATATTTGACTCACGCATTGAGCTCTTCTGGGGTTGCATCTGGGAATCTATCATTCATGTTTGAAGTGATCTTCCTATAACGCATGTAATCAGCAACACGAATTTTGAAATTCCTAAAGGTCTCATAGAGCTCCCGTATTAAGTGCAGAGGTACACCATAGTTCCTGCAGAAACCAATTAACAACCATCCAATGAATTAAGCTATATGATATTTACAAGTGGATCAGGAGATCTGAGACTTTGGTAAAAAATACCCTTTTTTTTTTCCTTTATTTTAAGACCTTGCAATGCCCACCAAGCCTTCCATTAAAAAGTGGCAACTGGGCAGAAATCTCAATACCTCTAGGTGAGTCTTAGTTCTCTTGAGTACTACACTAAACTTTTTTCAGGATCAGAAACTAATTTTCTGTGTCAAGACAGCCAAATGTAATAGAAGCCAAGTTTTGGTACTATCCCATTCATATATCAGCAAACCCATGATGGAAAAGCAGGAAAAATAACTGGATATATTTATGCCAATTGGTAATTATACATTCACTGACATTGTACCTGAATTACATTTTCATGTCTCAAGGATATAAAACAGACGAGAAAACAGCTATCAAACTTGCTTGTACTCTCTAGATATGTGAGAAAACAAGTCTCAATCTAGAATGCCTCATCTACAGCAATTCTGATAAAAAACCATGTAGCCCTAATAACATAGAGGTAAATTTGCTCTGCTTCTCCATTCAACATGTGCATGTTTATAACCCAGTAAATACAATCTGAAAATATGTAACTCACTACCAAGATTTGAGCTTAGGTTGATGTCCATCAGCCCAATGCATCTGTATATATTAGAGAATTCTAAATGCCTAATGCCACCCTTCAAAATAAAAGCTACCAAGATAACTGATAGGATTTGAAGCATGATACAAACTCCTAAATGAAAGTTAGCATTCTATCCAAAACCAACCAGAAAGATTTACAGCACAGCTTATAAAATTGCTTTAACTTGCATTATGCCCTCAATTCATGCAAGCCAAAAAGTTTTATAGTATCTCATGCATTAGAACATTATCCAATAGCCAAAAAATATATATGCAGGTGTATAATACAAACATAAATGTGATCATGCAGAAACTAAGAACAAGTAGCTTACATGAAAATCACAAGAAAGAAGCACAGATACATGGACAAGTGAAGCAAGTCCCGAATGAGCTCCAAGTAGAAGGTATAGACAGCCTTTTTTTCCCATTGTCCTTCCATAAGCATGTCACTCACATAGAAAACATATTTTACAAAGGTTGACACTGTCGTTGTTGCCAGTATCATGTACCTACAACCCAAAAGAAACTCAACATTAGTCAAAGCAAGAACAGATAAACTAGAAAACATACATCTAGACCACTTGCTAGCGCAGCATAAAACATATTTTCAGCAACTTCACAAGCTCACAATTAGCAACTAATATATGTCTGAATGCCAGACAAAGAACAATGGTACATGTGAAAAAAACATATACACACACAGCACTTGCAAAAATACAAGAGGGAGGAATAAAATATGGTCACATTTATGTAAAGTACTGTAAAACAAAGAATAGTTGAATTTTTACACACCTTTGCTCTTCCAGGAACCTTAATATTAGATAGGTGATAGACCTAAATATAATGTTAACTTCATTTATCATTTAATTTCCATCATAAATACATATTCAAAGAGTTTCTCTGTTATCTCTCTATAGTCTAGCACTCCTTTACGACATGCATAATTTTCCAATCCTTCTTAATCATGCTCCTAAAATCCAAGATCCCAGTGCATATTTATAAGGACCTTAGTAAATCACAAAACAAGAACTGTGACTTCAAGACCAAGCTCATCCTTGCCAATCCATTTTATTAAATCTAAAATACTCAGGACAAGGTAAATACAAAACGTAATTGAATGATGGCCCATTAAGCATGACAAATAGAAATGAATTAAGAAAATTTTCAACTGATAATCACGAAAGAAAGAAGAGGTGCTAACTTAAATAACTTACTCAAATGAAAAGAAGAGGGAGACTGAAGCTTGTCGTGTTTGGATCAAAAACTTTATAGAACTGTACAAGAACAGGCAATCTAGAAGAAGAAGGAAACCCATAAAAGAAACTATCCGAATGTGGGACAACATGGAAACAGAAGGGGTTGTCTCAATGTACTCGACTCTCTTCTGTGCCAACCAATGCAAAGCCTTGATTAACAACAGAGCCGTAACCATTGCCAGAAACGTAACAGAGAAGTCCTGCCGAAAAATGGTGATTGCAAAGAGGATCTCCATGACCTCCCTCCATGACTGTTCATTCAACCTCTCGATCTCAGCTTCACGAAGAGACCCAAGGAATACTCGTTTCGTTAATTGCCATAAGGTACACATTATGACAAGGCCCATATTGAGAAGCAGCACCAAGCTGATCTTAGAGGTTGATAAATAAACCATAGCAGGATAAAACTGGCCTCTACTGTTGAATGCATGATAAATTACAGCTAGCGTGGCGACTAAACTGAGACTGGCATAGGTTCGCAGCCTCATCATTTTGCTCTACCTGATACCAGACCACAATATTCAATCAAGAGAGGAAAATCAAAATCTAGAATTAACTTTAAAACTATATCTTCTTAATCGATTACCCTTACTCTTTCAATGCATTTAATTCGCTAGGAAACAATTATATACGCACTAAGATCAAGTGAAACTATTAAAAAAATCAAATTTCATTAATTTTCTATATACTGCACAAAAAAAGGGGGCACTTTGCTAATTCAGATATAGTATCATGCTCACAAGTAATCGCTATTTCGATTGTTTCCCTGAAATTCTTTTCCTCCACAACCAAACAATTGATTCCAGAAACTCCCGAGAACGAAGAATTCTATTTGATAAGAGGAAAAGAAGACGGGATCAGTACTGACCTGACGGATAACTTCGTTAGGGTTTTCGCGGGAAATGGGAACCGACAACAAGAGGAAGAGAATCCCTTCGTGTCTTCTTTTTGCGGAAGAGAGATTTATCTGCAAATGCGACGGTATTTATTTTAATTCATTAATTGTTTATCCTATGATTTTTGCAACACCTTGAACAAGAAATCAAAGATTTTCACTTGAGCACTTTATTTGACGCGATTGCGGTCATCTTTACCAATCGGTCTAGTCCATGTGGACTGTGGGCCCTTACTTTCCAAATTAAAAACAAAATCTTTATTGGCTCTTGGCTGATTTGTTCATATAAATTTAATGAAATTCAATATATGCACTACTTAATAATTTTAATATTTTCTATTAGAAAATTTTTAAATATATTATAATTGAAAGTGTTTTATTAAATGATTTTCATGACAAATAATTAAATATATCAAAAATAAAATAAAAAATATTTAACTAATTAAATATTTTCAGTGGCTAAAGAAACACACCATATATATTTATAATTTTCGTAATTTAAAATTTAATGTAAAAACACTCTCCACCTTCCTCTCACAACTGGCAGCGACGCCGTTTGTTTCTCTCTATCATCTTCTTCTCATTTCCCTCACTTCCTCTCCGTCTCTGCACTGCAGCGACCTCCTCTCATTTTGATCTTTCCTCGTTTTCTTTCCTTTTCTCTCCTCACTCATCTTGTTCTTGCCCTATATTACCATTAATCATAATTAACTATTATATATTTTCCTCTTTCTCACCTTTCTGCCACCCCTTTCTTCCGCCTTTCAACCTCAGCAAGCCCACACCGTTTGGTCAAATAGGTTAGCTTGCTTTTTTCTTCTTATGTTCAAGATTATTGTCATTATTAAGTTGATTTTCAATTGCCCAAATTCTATTAGTTCAAAACTTTTTCTCATTAAATATCTGTTTAATCTTAAATATTGTTAATTTGATGTGAATTTCAATTGATAGTGCATTGAGCTTTAGAATGCTGATTTGAGGTATATATTGGAATACTTGAGTGAGTCTATTGAGGCCATTGAAGATTACGTTTGATTGCTCCTTTTCTTTTTCACGGTTTAAATTGATTAAATTTTGTAGGAATTCTGTATTGACTCTGAAAATGGGTCTTCTGCTGAAATTAGTTTTTGTAGTTTTAGAAAGATGGAATTTTGGATGAGATTGGTTGGTTCTATAATTTTAGCTCAGATTGACTTTCATGAATATTCTATGTTGTGAAATGTTAATGCTTGCATGTCGGAAAAAATTGAGGAACTAAGTGGTCTGCCTGAATGCTTGATGCGGGATTTTAATCACCTTGAATTGTGGTTTCTTGTCATATCAACCAACATTCTTGGATTATTGTGGTTTCTTTATATCATTGTTCTTTGATGCATTATTTAATTATATATTGAGATTACAATGGTTCACTGATTTCATTCTTTTCATATCTAGACTGGACACTGGATCTTAGCTTGACTACAATTGGGTTGATGATAAGAAAATGATGTCTGAAGATGCTGGACAGATGTTGGTCGTGTACGATGATCCTTCAGATCAACGATCGTTGTCTTTAGATGAAACCAGTAGCACAGAGGAATCACCTGATGAAACCCGGCTTTCCCTAGAAACTACTAATGATGCCATTCCATATATCGGGCAGAGATTTGCTACTCATGATGCAGCTTATGAATTTTATAGTGAATTTGCAAAGCGATGTGGCTTTTCAATCCGTCGTCATCGCACAGAAGGAAAAGATGGGGTTGGCAAAGGACTTACAAGACGTTACTTTGTCTGTCATCGTGCTGGCAATACACCTCTCAAAACCTCAAATGATGGTAAACCCCAGAGAAACAGAAAATCATCCCGATGTGGATGTCAAGCTTACTTGCGGATAAGCAAAGTAACAGATTTAGGACCAGCAGAATGGCGTGTCACGGGGTTTGTGAACCACCACAATCATGAACTTTTAGAACCAAATCAAGTTCGTTTCCTTCCTGCATACCGGACCATATCAGATACAGATAAGAGCCGAATCCTTATGTTTGCAAAAACAGGAATCTCAGTGCAGCAAATGATGAGGCTGATGGAACTTGAGAAGTGTGTGGAGCCAGGATATCTACCTTTCACTGAGAAGGATGTGAGAAATTTACTTCAATCGTTCAGGAAATTAGATCAAGAAGATGAAAGCATAGATTTATTAAGAATGTGCAAAAACATAAAGGAGAAGGACTCCAACTTCAAATTTGAGTATACACTTGATTCAAACAGCAGGTTAGAGAACATTGCCTGGTCATATGCATCATCAGTCCAGTCATATGATATCTTTGGTGATGCCGTGGTGTTTGACACGACTCATCGTTTGACTGCATTTGACATGCCACTTGGGATATGGGTTGGAATGAATAATTATGGCATGCCTTGCTTCTTTGGCTGTGTGCTTTTACGAGAAGAAAATTTGAGGTCATTGTCATGGGCATTAAAGGTAATAGAATATTATATAGCTTTTTTAAGTCTATCATATTTTATTGCTTTTAGTTGCCAGTTTTGCTTGAATCCGACAAGTTTGCGCCCTTTGCCCTTTTGACATTGCTGAAAGCAAAAAGGCAGGAGGAAGGGATGGTGGGAAATATGTATCCTGGGAACTGAATGATTCAATATCTGGGATAGATAGCTGGTGGTTTTAGTGAATATGGTAGATACACAAGATGATGACTTTTAATCATCTTTGTTATTATAGAGGATTCTTCTGTATGGAGTGTCTACAGTATCAATAACACATTGTGGTTTACTGAGTTGATACGATTTAGGGCCAACTGTTGTTTTGTAATGCTAGGCAGTACATTTGAGCATGAACTCTGTGCAAGGGAAAAGAAAAAGAGGATGGGATGCAAGAACATAATTTCTTTTTTTTTTTTCTGTGAAAAGTGTCCCATATACAGAAGATAATTGGCAAACCTCTAGAACATATATGCTTCAATCTTTGTCCTTATATGCATGGTGGTTCTCAAATTTTCTAGTTTTCTTTTTTCTCAGTTTTGGTTTTTATTTTATGATTCTCTTTCTTCTTTTTGGTTTTTTGTTGGGGCTCGCTAAACTAGTATCTTTCTTTTTTTTCCACACATGAAAGGCATTCTTAGGGTTCATGGATGGGAAGGCACCACAGACAATATTAACTGACCAAAATATGTGTCTCAAAGAAGCCATAGCCATTGAAATGCCTACAACTAAATATGCACTCTGCATATGGATGATTGTGGCAAAATTTCCATCCTGGTTTAATGCTGTTTTGGGAGAACGTTACAACGAGTGGAAGGCTGAGTTTTATCGACTCTACAATTTAGAGTCAATTGAGGATTTTGAATTGGGCTGGAGGGACATGGTCGACTCTTTTGGGCTACACACTAACAGGCATATTGCCAACTTGTTTGCATTACGCTCGTTGTGGGCTTTGCCGTACTTGGGAAGCCATTTCTTTGCAGGAATGACAACAACTGGCCACTCAAAGGCAATTAATGCTTTCATTCAAAGATTTTTAAGTGCACAGACTCGGCTTGCCCATTTTGTTGAACAAGTATGCTCTTTCTTTCTTTACTTTTATTCAAATTCAATTGTGTGAGTGTTTTATTGAAACATATTGACTCATGATTCCTGTAGTAAGTGCATCTAGACTTTCTGTTTTAGTTGTACCTCTCTGAAGATCTAGGAAAGAAATGATCTTGTAAAGGTGGCAGAATATGATGATTAAATGGTAGTAAATAGTAGTTAATTAGGCTTGTAAAAATTCGTATTTTGCGAAATTGCCAGGCGCTTCTCTTTTATTGAGGGTGGCGATGTTAGCAGTTTTTAAGGCTCATCCAGTGCATATATTGAATCTGAGGATACACTGACTTGTAAAACTGTTGCTTTTTGAAACATAAATAATGACAACCTTTCAACTTAAGCCAATTTGTCTGAATTGTCTCCTGAAGTTGGTGATTACTCAATGTTATGTCTAGCGGTTGTAACCAAACAATAAAAGTGGTTGCAGAAAATTTTTTTAGAGTAAAGTAGAAAAGGAATGGACTTCGTAAGAATGCTTATTTGGAAGTTATACCCTGAATTATACTTTCTTTAGAGTTGCAGCTTAACTACAGCTTAAACATTATTGATTCTATATTAAGATATGTAAAGCCTACATTAGATTCTGGGGTTCGATCTACTTGCCTGACATCTTAACTTATGCCTGATTCAGCAGTTACGATTAAGATTTCTTTGTGCCCAGCCTACAAGTTTATTGAACCATGTTTTTATTGGTTGATGGGGTTAAATCTTCTCAGGCTGCAGTCTCTATTTAAATGTTGAGTTTGGAAGACAGCTTCTTCCATTAAACTACAAACCTAAACCTTATCTGCTCAACTAAATTTCATTATCCTATTATCATTAGCATCACCATCATCATGATGGGTCTGCAATTATCTTGGCATGTGTTTTCCTTTCCTTGATTATTGTACTTGTTATTGCTTGTAATGCATCTAAAATGTGGTTGTGGTTTGCCAGTTCTGATTTGGCAATTCTTCATTCTTTATGTTATTATCTGTTCTGTTTGACAATTTGTCTTCCTTCTTGATTTAACCTTATTCAATCAGGTTGCTGTTGCTGTGGATTTTAAAGATCAAGCTGCAGAACAACAGACAATGCAGCAGAATCTTCAAAACATCTGCCTAAAAACAGGAGCTCCTATGGAATCTCATGCTGCCTCTATCCTCACCCCTTTTGCCTTCTCTAAGCTTCAAGAACAACTAGTTTTAGCTGCTCACTATGCATCATTTCAGCTGGACGATGGCTTTCTTGTACGACATCATACAAAACTCGAGGGAGGCCGGAAAGTGTATTGGGTTCCTCGAGAAGGCATTATAAGTTGCAGCTGCCATCAGTTTGAGTTCTCTGGAATTCTTTGTCGGCATGCCCTTCGAGTTCTCTCAACTGGAAATTGCTTTCAGATTCCAGAGAGATATCTCCCTCTCCGCTGGAGACGGTTCTGCACATCACCTGCAAAGCTTCCGCATAGTTCTTCAACTGATCATACAGAGAGGATTCAGTTGTTGCAGAGCATGGTATCAAGCCTTGTAGCAGAATCTGCCAAGTCAAAGGAGAGGTTGGATACTGCTACTGAGCAAGTCTCTATTCTTTTATCTCGCATAAGAGAGCAGCCAGTTACATCACAAGGTGTGCGAGATATTTCCCCCTTTCATAGGAATCTTTGACTCGAAACTAAACAGTTAGCATACTCTGCATTCCAGACCCTCTGGTACCGGAGAAGGCTAATGACAAATTTTTGATAGGGTCTTGTGGGGGTTTAGAAATGCAAGAGCTGATAAAGGGTTCCGCCTTTGTATACTAAATTTTGTAGTTGTGTTACATGCAATCGAAATATACAAATTGCATCTCCTAGGCAGTGTTTTGCCTATTCTTAGGCAGTGTTTTGCCTATTCTTAGGCATCATTTTGCATGACCGCTCACAGACGGAGGGAAGCAGAGAGCATGTTATTGAGGATTTTTGCATGTAAAATATATACATAGGAAGGAGCTTATCTTGTATAATATTCATGCGTTTTTGCTTCAGAAAAAAAATGTATGCCCATATTGATTTTGTCTAATAGCATAAGATGAAATGTTCTAATCTGTTTGGCTTAGTTTTTTTTCAGTTTATTTACTTTTAAAAACAAAAATCAGGTCAAACAGGGTTTTTAAGGAGCTTTTGAAAAAAAAGTAATTTTATTTTAAAGAACAAAATTTAAAAAAAAAAAGCATAAAGAAAAGAGAAAGATGTTTTCTCTTTTCTTTTTTTAAAATATATCAATTTTTTAAAAATACTTCTCTTTCAATCAATTTCTCTTTCCTCCTCTTCTTTGTGCAAATCACTATTCTCTACACTAGAGATGGTAATGGATACCTTATTATAAAATACCTACAGATATCCGATTCAATTATACCAAGTAAGTAAGAGTCCCTTATAATCAAGTTTAGGACCAATTCGGGTAATGATTTCACTCCTATATCTAGTTCGGATAAGGTTCAGGTACTATCCCTTGGGTACCCACTACTCGAACTTTGATTATGTTAACATTCGGGTTACACGGCGTCGACCTCGAACTTAATCTCAATATCCGTTTATATATATTTTATTGTTATTTAAATTATAAAATTAAAAATAATCAACGTTAATATATTTATTAAAAATTGATAAATCTATTAAGAAGTATAGTTACTCCAATTATTAATGTGATGTTATTAATATATTTAAATTAAAAAATTATTAGATTATTAATTA
>NW_018397257.1:6949539-6950953 GCF_002168275.2 Theobroma umbraticum
TAGGGGGTACAAGCGTTTTTTCAGACGAGCGTTACTTGAAACATCAGATTACATCAAGGATGATTGCTTGAAAATAAATTGTACAGTTGGAGTTGTCGTTTCAGCAATAGATTGTTCACGATTACACTCAATTCAGGTGCCAGAGTCTAATATAGGCACACATTTTGGTATGCTGCTGGAAAATATGCAAGGTTCAGACATTACATTTGATGTGGCTGGGGAAAAATTTCATGCTCATAAATTGGTATTAGCTGCTCGATCCCCTGTTTTTCGATCTGAATTTTTTGATGGGATGGATGAAGAAAAGCAAGAGATAGTCATCACCAATCTTGATCCAAAGGTTTTTAAGGTGAAAACATTCACATCCTTTTTCTGCCTTTCCTTTAAGGGCTTAGATCTGAGTGTTGTTCCTGTGATTGTATTATAATCATTATTTCTGCTTTTCTTTTATGTGTCAAACAGGCCTTGTTGCACTTTATATACAGAGACACTCTTTCAGAAGATGTGGAGAGTGTTGGGTCTACCTTCTCTTCTGTGTCATCAATATCTGAAACACTAATAGCAAAATTGTTAGCAGCAGCAGATGGGTATGGTGTGGAGAGACTGAAATTAATGTGTGAATCCCATCTCTGCAAGAATATATCTGTAAACTCTGTTGCCAAAATTCTATCTTTGGCTGACCAATATCATGCTTCGGAGTTAAAAGCTGTTTGTCTCAGATTTGCTGCTGAAAACCTTGCAGGTCTTTTACCTTCTTCCACTTTATATATTTTCTTTTGACATTTACTTCCATATTTTCTCATCAATAAGATATAAAGTGTTGTGAAATAATAGGTTTCCAAAATTTGAAATCCTCAACCTTCAAAATTTACTTGTGCCCCTTGTATATGCAATTGCTGTTGTATGTGTGTTTAGCAATAAACGTGTAAGGGCACGGGGGGAACAGGCCCATGTTTCATGTTGTTGTGACACTTGTGTGCTATTCCTCTTTCATAGGCCACTTATTGTGCGTGAGAACCTATGCTCAAGTAAAGTCGTGGGTTGGAAAATAGTTACTGTCGAGATTCAGCCACGTGCTGAGTCTGCAGTTTTCATGTGTGAGCTTATTATTGTTCATGCATGATTTAATGAAACTAGCTTGGTTTTGGAAGCAACTGTGGATTTAGCTATAATAGTATGTACTTCAGAGAAATTTCTAAAATCCTTCTTCTCTTGAATAATGATGGGTGGAGCTTATTCTTGTTGGAGTTTATTAACATCTTTTAGCTTGTTCTTAGATATTCTTGTGACTTAAACCTTAGAATATTTATAGACTATCTTCCTTCTCAGGAGCATAGTAGATAGTTGGAAAGGTTAAAATCAAGAATGAAAGTTTTCTTGTGCATATATTTGCTATCTCAATCCCTAATGGGTG
>NW_018397257.1:6951053-7015292 GCF_002168275.2 Theobroma umbraticum
TAATTTCATGTAATTAAGGACAAACTCATATAATTAATTAAATTAATTCATAAACTATGATTACTAATTATCTTATAATGTATTTTAATATATTTACTTTATACATATTGAGTTCATTTATAAAAAATATAATTACTATTATATATATATACTTTTAGTATGTGTATGTATATATATACACTTTAAATACAAACATATTTACTTTCTATTTTATGTTGACATTACAAAAATTATAACTTATAAAATTATTAATTATAATATATATACTTTGTTATATAACTTATAAATATATAACTTATTATGTAAAGTTGTGGAGATTAAAATAGGTTTGAAACTTAGCTATTTTTTTTAATTTCATGTAATTGAGAACAAACTTGTATAATTAATTAAATTAATTAATAAAAATATGATTATTAATTAACTTATAATGTCTTTTAATATTTATGCTTTATATGTATTGGGTTCATTTAGAAGAAATATAATTACTATTATATACATACTCTAAAATACTTTTAATATATATATATATGTTAAATATATATATATTTACTTTTTATTTTGTGTTAACATTATATAAATTATAATTTATAAAATTATTAATTATAATATAGATATACAAAATTTATAGTATATAACTTGTAATGGATTTTAATACATACAGTTTATATTATAAATTATATTCATTTGTAAAGAATATAATTACTATTATATGAGTTAATAATTACTAAACAATAAAATAATATTGATTTATAATATATATTATATTCATTTATAAGCACACTTTATAGTTTTTGATTATTTAAATTTAAATATTATTATTTTATTTTTATTAATTTAATTTGTAGTTAATTATATGAAATACATAAGAGAAATATTATTGTGTATGGATAGGAGTTCAAGTTCGTGTAATTGGGTACCCATGAATAACATTTTAATAATTTTTTCATTTAATCGAGTTTTTAAACGAATTAAAATAATTATAAAGTAATAAAAATGTATTAAGGTTAAGATTAAGGTAATAATTTTTAAAATTATTTAGATAGTTAATAAGGTTCAGATACCTTGAAATTAACGGATATCATACCCGTTGACAACCTCACTCCAAACAATCAATCTCCTTATCCTTTCGTTTGCACATTATCATTTTCTAACACAAATCGCAATATCTCTCTTCTCAACCTTTTTTTACAAAGAAGACTCAATAACAGGATAGCAAAATTTAAAATTTTATTATTTTTACAAATATTAAAAGAAAAGAAGACTCAAAATTCAAAATTACATTTGGGTACTATTTAAAATTTTCTCTCCTCTTCACCAAAAAAGATTTTAATGTTAAATACAATGTTTTTTCCTTTTTCTTCTTCTGTGTAAATTGAAGCATTATGATCCAATTGCTTATTAGATCAACAAAAATCCAATATTAGTATTATTATATAAGTTTGAAAGTTGTTCCATTTTTATAATTTTTTTAAATTTTAATATCTAAAATTGTATATAAATGTGAAAAATAATTATTACATTGATTTCTCACATGATTGAAGATGGCATGAATATCATCTATGGTAATTTTAACTAAAATTAGAACTTATATAATTTATTTTATCAAATAATTTACCAAACAGTTTTAACTTAATTTTAAAAGTTATTATTTTTCATAAAAGCTTTATAATAGCTTTTAAATTAAAAAGAGTTAGGCCAAACAGGCTCTTAATGAGCTTGCTTATCAACAACTTTAACTTAATTTTAAAAATTATTATTTTTCATAAAAGCTTTATAATAACTTTTAAGCTAAAAAAAAAGTTAGAGCAAATAGACTGTTAATGATCTTTGTGTTTAAGAGTGTTTCTTGTTTTTTAGGTATTTCTTGTAAGTTATAAAGATCGAGAAGAGTTTTGCTTTTAGGGTGTTGATAATTGATTCAGAGTTGAGATTAAGAAATTTCATTTTGAAGGGAGCCGATCCAAACCTTTAACTTTAGTTAGTTCTTGTAAGTTGTAAGGATCAAGAAGGTTGGATTAGTTTGTTTAATATGATTAGATTATAATGCTTCATTTTCACTTATAATTTTAACCATTGATGAGTATGGAATATCTGTAAATTTCTTGTAAGGTTTTTTTTTTGAAAAAGAATTTGAACTCTATTTTTTAAGTAGTTGAATTAAAAATCAACTAATGCGTCAAATTTTTAGGTGCAATCTCTTGTAAGATTCAAGCTCACTTAATTCATATGAGATGGCAACGGCTATAGTAAGGTTGATCTTATTCTAAGCTTGTCCTTACTTATTATACAAGTAAACAATATATGTAATTTTTAATTTTATCTATTTTATGTAATTTTTATTTTTAATTTCATGATTTTACGTTAAAATATAAAAAATATTATTTTTTAATTACTATCATATATTTAAATATTATATTCTAATTTAAAGGTAACATGTATAATACCATTTAATGTTAACATTATAATTATATAATTATAAGTAATATACACAACAATAACATTAATGTTAATTTACATAACATTAATGTCACATATTAATGTCGCTAGACTATAGCTCATGCATTGCACACAGGCCTCTTCCTACCTCTCTTTTTCTTTTTTCAATACGTTTTTTTTTTCTATGTCTTTCACGTGGTTAAAAAAGAAAGCCTCTTTGGAGTTTTTTTTACTTATGTAATAGATATAGTATTATATGATATTAAAATTTTAAATTAAACTCATTACATTAAAGTGACGCTAAATGTTCTATATTAAAATTTTAATTGAAAAATATTATTTGATTTAAACATTAATATTTTTAATTTTTATGTCATAATATTTAAAGTGAATTTGAGAGGATAGATATTAGTTTTAATGAAGTTTATGTAAAAAAATTAAAATTTTGTCTTTTGTACTTTATATTATATGAATTTTTACATTTATTTTTTAAAATTTAATTTTTAAAAAGTTAATTTTTACTATAAATATTTATATTCTTATTATTATACATTTATATCAACATTAGTAAAAGGTTAATTTCCATTATAAGTACAGTAACTCTTATATCTTTGCACCAATGTAATAATACTTAATCCAATTTAATATATTTTTATTCTATATATCCAAAATATATTTTTATCCTTATTGTCGTACATTTATATTAAAATTGAAAAAATGGAATAAAACCTAAAAAAAATCCTAAACTATTCTGAAAATTTTAAATAAATCTTGATTTTTTTATTGGGTTACAAACAAGCTCCTGTACCTTTATTTTGATTCAAATAAATTTTTATATTTTTATTTTGAATCAAATAAATTTTTATAACTAATGGTTGGATTTTAAAGAGAATAAGAAAAAGAGTGCCCTTATAACTAGTGGTTAATTTAATCAAACTGTTCCTTTTCATTTTATATGGCGAACTGTTAATGTGGCGAACTGTTAATGTGGCATACTAATATAACATGATGACATGATCATGTGACATTTTCACATTTCACATTAGTATCATGTTGATATAAAAAATGACAAGTGCTATTTTGATTAATGACAATTAATTAATCATCAATTATAAAAGATTATTATACCAAAAATAAAAATATTGAGGCTTAATTAAACACAATTGAAAAAATAAGGATTTATTTGAATTTTTTTGAATAGTTCAGGGATATTTTCAAACATTATGTCAAAAAAAAATTGATTTAACATTAACATTTTTAATTTTTTATGTACAAATATTTACAATGAATTTAAGAATTTGAAACGATACAAATTAATTTTAATTATGTTTATATAAAAAATTAAATTTTAATTTTTGTACTTTGTGTGATATGAATTTTTACTTTTATCCTCATAAATTTATATCAAAATTTTAAAAAGTTTATTTTCACTATAAATATTTTATTATGTATTTATGTCAAGATTTGTACTACAATGAGTTGTTATTGTAATTCTTATACATTTATGTCAATATTTTTTAAAATGAAGAAATTTAATGGCAACTTGCTAGAGATGAATTGTTACCGCTTATCCATTTAGGAGGTATGATTACAATATCATACATTACTCTTTGCCGTGACAGTTTGACATTTCAAGATTTTATATATTTTTATCTTTAATTTCATATATTTATGTTAAAATTAAAATTTGTTTATTTAATATTGACATATTAAAATTTTATTGTCAAATACTTAAATGAATTTTTGAAAAATTGAGAGTATACAAATTAGTTTTAATTAAATTTATGTAAAAATAACTTTATAGTAAAATTTTCAAAAGAGTAATTTTTATTGTAAGTGTTTTACCCTTATCTATAACTATATTTAAAGGAAATCCCAAATGACTTCTTGCTTGACACTTGCTTAGTACCATCTCTGCTCTAGCAAGTCAATGGCAAGCTTCCCAAAGCAATGAAACTTGTTGAGAATTCTTGAGAGTTTCACACATCAAATCTTCACATTTCATGCTAAAAATAAAAAACCAAACATTAATATTTTTATTTTTTATTTAATTAGTTATGATTTTCAAATCTATAATTATATTTAAAAGAAGCCTCAAAGGGCTTCCTCACTTGACACTTGGCAATGATATTGTCTAAAAGAGGAAATCAACTATAAAGCCTAAATCCAATAACTAATTACTTTGTGAGAAGTTCACTTATAAGTGAAATGACATTTATACTGGTTTAACTATTTGACAATACTAATTACTCTATTAATCTCATTTCATAAATTTATTAATAATATAAAAGGAAAATTCTTGACAACTAAATAAATTAAAATCAATTAAATCCAAAATATTAGTTTGCTTACTTATATGTTAGTATTTTTTTAGGTAAAATGCCCTAACTTTTTAAATTTTGATCGAAATTACATAGAGGCTCATTAGTTTTTAACATGAGTACTCTACCTCAATACTACAAACACGGTTAATAAAACTAAAGAAACGACTAAAATATTATTTTTTTATTAATTTAAAAATTATTATTATATTTTAAAAAAATAGAGAGCACCAATCGTTGTTCCCCAGCTCCCCAAGAAAGAGAATCATTGATCAGTGCTTCCAAGGGAAGTGAGCCCCGATCGATCTCCCAACGGGAGCACCTGGTGCTCCTAGGGGAGATTTGGTGCTCCCTAATGGAGATGGTTTTTTTTTAATTAATAAAAAACTAATAAATTATATAATTGTAATTATCAAAATTAATCAAAGGTAAAATTATCTTTTTACTTTTACCATGTCAGCAAGTTGACGAAAATATTAACAGTTGACTAATGGCTAGACCGACGTATCCAGTGAAAAATATTTTTTTCAGATGGAGTGTTCATTTCGAAAATAAATAGACTTTTTTGTAATTTCAATCAAAACTTGAAGGGTCAGGATATTTTACTTTATTTTTTTTATGATAGCTATATAATACACAAATCTCATAAAAATTTCAAACGAAGTGATTTCAAAGTTTTTTACTTCATTTAACAGTTAAAAAATATGTTTCCTAACACACATAAAATTTGACATTACAAGAATATCTCATTTCAAATTTATCTTATCATCTAAAATTTATAGACATAAACAAAAGGAAAAAGTTGAAAAAAATAAGCAGTAAAAAGATTTTTTTTTTAATTTGTATTGTTATAATATTTTGCTTTATCATCAGCAAACAAGCACTTAACGTGTTATACAACTTCATATCACTAAATCAGCTTAAATATGAAGAAATAAAATAAAAATAATTACATGCATTTTAAATCACTAAATCAACTTGACTATGAAAAAGCAAAGAAAACACTTACATGCATGTGAGCACCTTATTGAAGCTAATAAATAATCTCATGTAAGCTTTTTACATTAAATTGGATATTGAAACTTAAGAATAATTTAAAAATGATTTGTTATATTGAAAGGAAGTCCAAAGGATTTTTGGCTTAACACTTAATAAGGTTCTTGGCTTGATATGTGGTTGTTGGGGTGTGGGCATGAGGTCTAATGAGATTGGTTTGTGGTTAGGTTTTTGGGCATGAGCTTGAGGTCTTAGATTAAGTTTGGATTAAATAAATTTTTCTTTGACTTTTTATATGTGAGTATTTATAAAAAATAATTTTTCTTTATTCCATTATTTATCACTCCCATATCATGTTTTAATGTTAAATGTAACTAATGTAAAGGGTACATATTTGCTAGCTAAAGATAGGGTTTTGAAAGAAATTAAGTTACTACGTATTCTATTTTTCTAGTGTTAAATGTAACTAATATAAAGTGATGAATATCAATTAGTTAAAAATAGAGTTTTGAAAGAAATTATGTTACTGCATATTATATTTTTCAATGTTAAATGTAATTAATGAAAAGTGGTGCAGTTCAATTAACTAAAAATAGAATTCTAAAAGAGATTGAGTTATTACATATTTTACCATAAGTTTGGAAATTTTATTTAAAATTTAGTCTTTTTGTAAGATTGCTTATAAATGTGTTCTTATATGAAAACACCACCACAAATACCACAATAATAACTACAATAATAATTGTTATATATTTTATAAAATGATATTTATAATAATATAATTACTATTACATATGTATTTCATAAAATATTTCTCACTCAATTAAAAGAAAAATTTACTAGTCCAAATGCATCACACAGGCAACAAACTAGTTATTGTTATAGATTTACATCAACACTTGTAAACGCAAGATATCTTGACCCATTAGACTTATAAAAGCAACATTTGTAATAGCAGCATTTTTAAAATTAACTTTTAAAGATAAGATGTTTTTAAAAATAACCTTCAAGATAATTTTAACTGGTTTTAGCTAAATTGGATAAAATTACCCTTAATAAAATTATACGTTATGATGTTACACGCCATGTATAATAACATGTTATACGCTATGTTGAAAAAAAATACTGTTATTACACGCTATGAATAAAAACATGTTATATGTCGCAGTTAAGTTGTTACACGTTATATTGAAAAAAAAAATCGTTACACGCCATGCACAAAAACATGTTACACATCATAGTTAAAAAAAGATGTTACACGACCTGTTGAAAAAAAAATATTATTGTTACAAGTAGGCTTATCAAAATGGACCTGACCCCATTTTCTATTAAATGTGGGGTGGGCTGAGTTAGAAAATTTTGATCCATATTGAAATCGGGCTTAAATGGGTCAACCCACCAAATTAGTAAGTTGATGTGGGTTGGGGCAGAGTTAGCCCTATGGGTCAAATTTTTTTTAATTAATTTAATAATTTTATATATTTAATTATGTAAAATTAATAATTTAGTTACCAATAGTATTTTTTATCTTATATATTTCAATATCTTTAATCTTCACTTGTCAAATTAAAAGTTTTAATTTAGATTAAAACTTATTAACTCTTTTTTTTTTATGGTGATGAATATTAGATGATAAATTGATAATGATTCAGACCTTGAGACATCATTGCTGTTTAAATAAGATTTAAATTTTTTACTTGAGAATGAGGATTGAGTAGGATATAAATGAGTTTCGAAATTTTTATTATTTGATTATATACTTATGTTTATGAGATAGTAGTTTGTGTTAAAGATTTAAACTTTATTGTGTAATTTATTTTTTTTATATTTGGTGTAATTTGTTTATTTGTAACATGTTTTTATTATTCAATTTACGAATTAAATTATAGAACAATTTTATTAATAAAAAATTTATCAAGTAGAATTATAAAAATTAATTTTTTTTAAAAAAAAATTGACTGACCCAATTCAACTCATGGACTAACAAAGGATGAGCTGGGTTGAGGTTTTAATGGCTCATATAAAAAATGGACTGGTCCAGTCCAATTCATATTTTCTCAACCAACAAGGGCTGGGTAAGGTTGGGCCGAGTCAGCCCATATTTACAGCTCTAGTTACATGTTATATTGAGAAAATATTGTTACATGTTATATTAAAAAATATTTTATTATATTTTAATGTCTAAAATGTTATTGTTACTTACTAACCAAAATTTCAAATCCTTTCAACTTTCATCATTTTTTTTTGTTTTTGACAATTTGGCAACGATTAAAGTGTTTTTAACATGTTTTCATAAATCAAAACACAAATTTTCTTATCTAAAACACTATTTTGACTAAAAATAAAAAAAAATTCATTTAAAAATTTAGGTTTATAAATTTTAAAATTTTAAGTTTATTAGTGTCTAAGTCTTAAATTGATCGAATTAAAAGGTATTTCAAACATCTATGATCATTTCTATAATTTTAATTTTATCTAAAATACTTAAAATCAAATTTCTCAAATAACTATTCAGCCAAGTATATCAAAATTATCACTTGGTGTCTTAAAAGCTCAAAAAAGAAAAATTTAAAAATGTAAGAGAAAGAAATCAAGAGCTGAGCATAACATACGATTGTAGAAAAAAAAATCGATAAAATAAAAGAAAGTGAGATAGTGAGAAAAAAAAAAATGAAAAAAAAATAAAAAAAATTATGATAAATAATTTAATTTATTTAAAATAATTTTAAAAATATTTTTATTAAATTATAATTAAATATAATTAAAAAATTAAATTTATTTTGATGATTATTTTTAATCTAAATTACCTTTTTAACGGACGGTAAAGTTCAGACTTTTAAAAGTGAAAAAGGGGAGCAGCCACAGAGCGAGCGACGAAGATAGGGATGGTATCGACGGTGGTGAAGAGCGCGTTGCAGGCGATCCGAGAGAAAGGTCTCCGCACTTTCTTAAGGGAGCTCAAGGAAGATGGCTACACGTACGTAATTCATTCTATTCCTTTCTTTTTTGTTTTTTTTTCAAACTTCTATTAATTCTTCGATTAAGAAATGAAAAACCTTTTTTACGTTATTCTTCTAATTGGACATAGTTACTAATTGCTCATTTGTTCTCTTTCAGGAAGTGCATCTTAGGCGGAAACCTTCTGTAAGTCCAATTCTCTTTCTTAACAATCTCTCAGTTCTTGTTTACTTGAAGATTTCTTCTCCCTTTTTTTTTTTCAAAAAGAAACAAAAATAGATTTAGGAGGTAATTAAAATTGAAATTTTTATCTAATTATGATTAGGATAATTTGTAAGTAGGGTTTGAATTCTTGTGCAGCCACCTTATCAATTGGGTTTCGCAATCCGATTCTTTTTTTTTTCTTTTTCAGGAGATTTGAATAAACTGAAAAATGAAACTTTAGCAATTGTAAGTTAACAAATCGAAAATGACTTGCAATCCACTTGATTTGGAGGGAAAAACATGGAGTTGGGAATACTATCCAGGTTCAGTGAAAGGTTTTTGATTGGACAATTCTAAATCTACAATTTAAAAGATTCTGGTGGCAAAGAAGAATTCAGTGGCTGCAGGAAAAATAGTGGGGAAAAAAGGGGAACGAGTTTGTTCTTAGAAACAGAATTTGATGATAATCATGGCTAATAAAATTCTTTTAATCCTTAATTCTTTAGAATCATCAGGATTTGAATCCCAGCTCTCTTGAGTCTAATCCATGTTACCAGCATTGCATATGATGGGAAGAAATGAATTTTGCGAATTTTGCCTCTGGTAGTTTTCTTGGTTGTGAAGAAGCTTAAACCCTGACTTACATTCAAGGTAGGAGACAAGTAATGTGAGTAGTTTTTGGTGAATATGGCTGTATTGGTGTGAAGAGGATTGCCATGATTGTGCTGGCTTTGAATTACTATTAACTGTTTCATCAATTACAATTATATACAATCAGGTCCAAACTCTTAACCGGGCATTGTCTCTTGGCACTTTGGAACCTTGTGAGAAAGATAAAAATGTTTGTAGCACTTTGCAGTGTCAGCTAATGTATTGTACCCTGTGTGCTTTATATGACTTCAGACCTAAGGATATGATAGTTTCATCCATACCATAAACCTCAAGAAATCGGACCTTTTCAATGTCTTCCACCTCAAAGACGTTAAGCAGAAACTTTTTAGCTCTTCCATGAGTGGAACATCTCATATTTAGAGACAATTTGGTGTTCTTTCATTGAAAGTGACATCTTAGGTTGCTTTTGGACACATACATTAATGTTAGCCCTAATATCTGTATCTGCGTGAATCTGCAAGACTAGCATTATTCTTCTTCTGAAAGAATCTTCCACTGTTTCATTGCCCAAGAAAATGGCTTGTTGATTATTCTTCACATCGAACTTGGTCTCACTTTTTGTTGTTTGGTGCCATCTTCTTAAGAATGAATTCCTGAAGTATCTATGGTATTTTGTGAGAAAGCTCATATAATTCTAATTAGTCTCTTTTATTTTCTGGTCTCAAAAGACATGTTTGTTGCTGCAATGGAATTTTATTAGGCTACTTAAGTTTCTTCGCCCCAATCTACATCATTGTTCACTGTGAACCCTTGTTAAAATATTTATATGCACAGACATTTGACTATATGTTTGTGTATATATCAAAACGTTTTACCATTATGTGGACAAGCTAAATTTAACTGAAGCTGAATCAAAAACAAGCATAATTAACCTTTAGTTGGTTGATTGCCTGAAAACTAGTTAGAAAAGAGAACACTAAGCATGTATGGTTAGGTTTCATTTGTATGTTCCGTTCTTTGTTGCTAATTCCATTGTAGAGACTTTCCTGCACTGATGTGGTCTAGACAGCCTTTTGTTTATAGATTAGCTGCTATTATTTTGGCATTCCTATGTTTATTATTTTCTTCTAGTTTGCTATTCTTTTTTTTTCTAGAATATAACTTGATTTTTTGTTTTATTTTATTCTTAATTTTAGTTCTTCAAACCTCAGGACTTTTATTTATTGTTGTCCTTTATCCATATAATCCTTGAGTTCTGAAGTTAGTGTGATGTATATTCATCATGATTATAAATTGAATCTTTGATAGAAATTTTCTGGTTTGATCCAGGCAAACCAAAATCCATAACATAGGGGCTACACTTGTGGGTGTTGATAAATTCGGCAATAAGTATTATGAGAAACTTGGGGACACACAATCTGGTTTGCTTTCCTTTCTCTTTTCATATAATGTTCATGTTGAAAATGCACTACCAGTAGTGAATGGTGAAAAAGAGTTGTGTTCTGAAAATTATTGCTAGAAGGAGAACTAGATGATTCATTTCTGCACTATTGAGCTTTAAATATTTGAATGCCTTAAAATAATCAACAAGATTGTCCCTTCACCTGGATTCTTGAGATTATTGGTTTTCATTTTTCCTTGTCTTGCATGCATGCATGGATGTATTTACTTATAGCAATCAACTATATACAAACACTAAACACTGTCTCTATGAGTGTAGTTACGAGAGGTCATTGTCGCTATTTATGTTTATGACTGATGCATACTATGTAATGGCATTCATAGGAAGACATAGGTGGGTTGAGTATGCAAAGAAGGATCGTTATGATGCTTCTCAGGTACCACCAGAATGGCATGGTTGGCTTCACTACATAACTGATCATAAAGGAGATGAGGCAAGTCCTGTTTTGACTATGTCATATTACCTAATGAGGAAAATGTGCTGATATATTTGGTTTTTTGCAGCTTTTGATGCTAAAACCTAAGAGGTATGGAGTTGAGCACAAGGAAAACTTATCTGGTAAGGGTAATGAGTTTATCTACCATTCTAAAGGACATGCACTTAATCCTGGTCAGAGAGACTGGACAAGGTACCAACCTTGGCAGCCAACCAAGGCTGAGTAATCTTGAAAACCAGTGTTCTGTTGACTTCGCAAGCTCTGGAATTCTCAGTTTGCTTTTGATGAATAATTTCCTGTATTTGTCTCAAACGATAGTTTTTATGCATCTGTTTACTGCAAGAAACTGCAAATTGTCAACTTGATATTGGATAAATGGAATTTAATTTGGATATTGTCAATAAGTTGTCTTCACAGCTTATCATCTGATCTTGTTCTGCAACATGCATAGGTCCTCTTCTTCTCATTTTCAATCTAGAATAATGTTTAAGTTTATACTGTCGAATCTGGAGAGACGGGGAAGAACTGTAAAATGAAGAAGGTGTACCGTGGTTACCGTGTCATTAGCAGTATTTCTCATCCATGATTATACCAGAGGCCTTAAATTTTTGTAGTATGTTCAATAACTTCAATGTGAATTCACCCTGCTTCTCACTAGTTTTCTATTTGGGAACTAAGGGGGATGCCGATTTGGCTTACACGGACACTGGGCACTCTCTGTAAGAGCTGCATTTGTGTTTGTGTTTGTGTTAAACCCATCGGGAAAGCTTCAAACTGAAGCTCAATCATATCAATGATGCCAATCTAACCTTTTGTAAGTATGTTCCTCCATCCTTAAGTCTCTGCTATGTCACATCGACCCCCCATATAAGAAAAGTGACATAACACATTTAATTTCTCATTTTTGACTGCCAAATTTAGGAGAAGTGAATCTGTTGCTTATAGTATCTTTTCAGTCCTCATCTGACTTAAATGTAGACTCCAATAATAATTACTAATGCAACTTTATATCATGTTTACAAAAACAACTTTAAGTTCATTGATTTTTTTTTTTAAAAAAAACATATTTACAATGCCAAATTTAAAGAAAAAAAACATTTTATTCTCTTATTATTCTGTAAAATCTAATCAAAATTATCAAGATTCACAATTAAATGATAAGAGTAGGCACCTCAAAAGGGCAAAAAAACTTGAGGAAATTTGTGAAGGAAACACCAAAACCAAGCCTTTCATCCTAATCCCAATAATCAAATTTACATTTTTTAACTGTAAGAATTTGAGATTTTAATTTGAAAATTTATAATACAAATTGTAAGATGAGAGTATAATTGAGTGAGATTCAAAGAAGTGGATTAATTTTCATTATATTACCCAAGGTCACATGTAAATAATAATAAAAGAAACTAGCATAATAGCATTGTAAATTAGAGTGAGTTACTTGTAGAACTGAAAGTCTAAACCAAAATATTTAGGAAGTAATCCCAATTGGGCCAGGCCCAACTTTTAACATTATAATCACTGAACAACGAACATTATAGTTTGAGCCCCTTTAAAATATAGTAGGATCCGAGTTTTAGGGTTTTGGGTACACAGGGAAAGCAAGAAAGAGAAAAACAAATGGCGAAAAGTTTCAACGAAGTTCAGAAGCAGAAGAGAGTACAAAGGGCAGAGAGAAAAAGAGCGAATCATGGAGATCCCGCAACTAAGAAGCTTAAGCACAAATCCCAACCACTCTCCCTCTCTGGCAAACGTCAGCGCAAGCTTCTCAAGAAATGGCGCAGGGTATGTGTATAAACTTCTTCCATGACAAATCTTTTGGTTCTATGTGCTAATTGGTTTTCTTGGAGATAATTATTTGGGTATTTCTGTAATTGAAGGAGCAAAAGGAGGCCATCGAAAAGGGTTTGGTGACTATGGAAGATGTGGAAATGGTGGCTGCTGAAGGTATATTTGTTGACTCGTTTTTCTGGGTTTTTTTTTTTCGTTTTTTCATTTTTAGTTGTAATTCGAACTTTAGTGGTTGGTTACATGCGAGTTTTACAGTTTAATGCATCGATTACTCTTGTAATTGATACTAATTCTGAGTTAGATTCTGTAAACTGTTATGGTGCATGCTGTCTATTTTCAAGGCTGAAAGTAACAGAACTAAACTTATAGAAAAAATTGTACGTATTGGAATTTTTCAAGTATACCCACTAACTCATATCATAAGTTTTTGGAGAATTGTTGTGTACTGTATTTTTTATCAAGTCAGCCCAATCCTTCATCCTTATCTGTATTATATTGGTTGTAATTGCCTGGTAGAGGGTCTATATATGAGTCTGGTTTGCTCTTTCTGTCATCACTAATGTTTAGGAGTCTCGCACGCCATATTGATTTTCTTCAATCTAGTGGCTGCCCACTCATTTTTGTCTGAATCTCAATTAACTTAGACCAAACAGCATTATGAGCATGAAGGTAGCAAATTTTCACCACTCGTGTTATTATGGGTTTCGAAGCTTTAACATGAAACTGCATGTGAAGCTGGGTTTTCCTGTTTAGAAATAAGCTTTTTCATGCTGCGTTCTGTAAGACCAGTTTAGTAGCATGATTGCCTTCGCTTTGCGCTTTAATTTGAAGTTGGTTCCTTATACAGGTACATCTCAAGATGCAGGCACATCCCAAGATGCCAACAAAGTGCCTCCAAAATTTCACATGAAGAAGAATTTGAAGGTCAAACGCATAAAACGAAAAGGTAAGGTTTGTTGCTTTATGATTTTAGGTTTTGGTTTGAGTTCTTTTCGTCCCAAACAAGTGTTTATTAAGCTTTATTTTGCTCCTTGAACAGGAAAAGCCAAGAGTCCTAAGCAAGCCATTGAAGCTTCCGGAGATGCCATGGTAGAATAGATTGAGATGAAAAAAATAAAAATCAAACTCAAATTTTGTGAACTCAAGCTATTGATGGGCTGGAGAACTCGATACTATAGCATGTTGTTGTGTAGAGATAGGTTTTTGAAGGAAATTTGATACCTAATGCATATCGTTTCATTTGTAACATCTATGCTTTGTTCTCAAGTATCCTCACCAGTAATGAGCCTTCCTCGAATGGGAATTTTGAAGTGGCAATCAAGAAAATATCTTGGGCATTTGAGAATTGAAAAACTAAATCAAACCTTGAGTTCAAATTGCCTCAATCCAATATTTGATGGTAATTGGTATGGCTTGATTTATCTCAGATCCTGTTCTTTGATATGCATATGGGATGTTCAAATTGAATTGCATCGATATTTCATGGTAATTCATGCTTTGTTATTGTATAAAGTTTAACAAAGTTGAAAATAGGTCAAACCAAAAGGGTATCGGCAATGGCTAAATTCGCTACTATGCATTGGGGTGTCCAATTATACTGAAACACAAAAGGTCAAAAGTATAAATTACGAAATTAGAATAATTTATAATAGAGAATTATTGGTCTCAAATGAACCTTGCATTGGCAAGAAATGAAAATCTGACACAAATTGTGTTGTCTAACATGCACACTTTTGCACCCACTCAATCATTTTGTAAATTGCTCTCCCTTCACTATATCGAGTATACGTGTTTAAAAATTAAATATCCTAATCAACCCTGAAATTGCAGCATAAACTACACTTCCCTAAAGTTGAATTCAGTGTCTACTGAATGTATGCAAGGGAGTACAAATGTAACCCACAACTGTATTCTTGCACAATAATTTGGAGACCTTCTCATAAATTTAATTATCTCGAATTCAGTCAAACATATTGGGAAGGGGTCTTACAGCCATAAATGCATCCACCATCTGGGAGAAGACAAGGAAAGAGTTCACTATTAGTTCTTAATCTTGATGATCGAATTACTTCGGATTAGAAAGATCCACATATCAACCGAGTAATCCTTACTAAGCAATGTGAGAACATACCTCATCCGTTACTGCTGCTCGAGCCCTGCGATGTCTTTCTACTAGTTCAGTCAAAACTTCAATAAGTCGCTTTTTCACCTCACCTGTTAGCATGCGTCCCGCGCCATACTCCTAGCAGATTATGAGTAGAGAAGGAACCGAGTATTTATTAGTTCTTTCACAAAAATTTAAAACATGCAACATTTGATGAAGGCAAAATTCAATTATAGAGGTAGCATATGCAACCCCAAAAAAAAAAAAAGAGAAACAAAAAAAGGGAACCTGACAGTTAAAATGAACGATCAGACAACAATAAAGTACAACAGCAGAAAACTAGATGAAACCACTCAAGGCAGCAAGCTTACCTTCTTTATGTGCTCAAGTTCAGCATCATCCTCAAGGAAAAAGTTAAGATATTTAATTGGAATATCTACCTGAAACCCATCCAAACAAAATAAACATTTTACTGTCTAGTATTTCAGGTACATCCTGGCTACAAAACAAAGGAGACAAAAACCAAATGAGGGAAACTAAGAGGTAACATCCTCTGCTAAGATAAATCCTAAACATACACCTAAATAAATGCATAAATCTCTCTCACAGTCACACAAACACATCCACCAATCCTAGATCCAATTGCTTTTACATAGCTAAACAAGCACTGGATAGATGCAGAAATCTATCCTGTGTGTTTGTGTGCCATTTGCATCTCTATGTGTGAGTGTCTGCATGGTTGGTGCAGCAAATGCATCTAATGAGGAAGTCAAATCACCATCCCTGAATGGTGATAACATTATAGAGAAAAACCTCACTGATAAAATTGAAACTTAAAAACTAAGCAGAAACTGGCAAGAAAAGTTCATCTGATATCTTAACAAGATAAAGGAACACAAATTCAATACCTCAAGATTTGCTCCATATTGTCTGTGTTTTTCTATGGATTCTTGCCCACCAGTGAATGCATGCTTGTTTACCTTGAAGCTCAAATACAAATTACAGCATGTAGAGAGATTGATCAGAGCAAGTAATTAAATAATAATATATTTGATATTTCTCTTTACTGTAAGCTTTCCTCATAATGAGTCCTCCAGTCACAAAATAGGTGCAACAAATGCAACACCACATGGTTATCACTTATCAAACAGGACAAATACCCTAAAACCACTTAAAAATTGCTAGAAAATGAATTGAGAAAAAAGAAATTGATATGATGATTAAAAGAAAGTGGAGTGCAGAATTTGCAATAATGCAGTAAAACTAGAGCAAATAAACAAGCACTAGAAGATGGGATCCAAGATTATTTACAGGATCCAATCTAAAGGATTTATGAATCCAAGAAGCTAATCTGAAAGCGCTACATGAGACCCAACAGCAATTAGACTGACAATCTCCAAACATGTGCTTCAGAATAGAATGAAGAAAAATATTCTACCAATTTTTAGAGTACAAAACATGACTAAAACTTCTCTTAATGAACCATGAGGACATAGATATCTTGGGATATATCCATAAGGCACAAGATGCATATATTTAAACACAGCAAGGATTCGGTAAACTCCCCATCACAACAAATATGACAGGTTGACCAGTATACTAAAAAAAAACAGGTGGTCAGACATATATCATTGGTGTCTAGCAAGTTAAAAAGCCAAGCAGAAGGATGAGAAATGTCATAAACAAACCTTGTATTTGATGTCCTTTGCAGAATCTGTCACATATATTGCAGAATTTGGATCACTAGCTGACATTTTTCCTGTCTCTCCCTGCAATTATGCAGGTGTAGCAGAATTATTGTGGCTAATGTTTCCACTAAAGAATGATTACAAGCATATGATTCTATAGAAAAGCTTAGGATTGAAAACGGCATCACATTCAATTTTCGACTGCCTAAATTCATGTCTGAGGTATCTCACATAAATATCATTTGACGTCAATGAAATGATTAACTAAAATACATGATGGTAGTGTTCAGAAAAATGTTCCAGACAAGCCTAGCAAAAAAACCTATACCATGTACTCACAGAATGTGAAACATAAAATTTTGTGACAGTGAATGCAATGCATAATGTAGAAAAAACATGCAATTTTTTTAGCTCCCAACCTGAAATGAAATATCAAGAAAAAACAAATCATTTCAAGGAAATTAGAGTAAAATAACAAGTCCATCATTGCTTTATAAATTCATATAAAGAAGCTACAGTAATACTTCTTTCGCTTTAAATTGCAAATAACAGAACAACCCCTAAGCATTACTATGTAAAAGATCAATGACAAAGAAAAAGAAAAGACAAAATAAAAGAAATTCAAACCAACACAGAGGGGTATACTATCAAACTTTGGCCACTTAATGCAACAGACCTTGTTTGCAAACTTAAGGGCATAAATTTATGTTACAGGAAATAATCCAATTGCGGTGGCTTGTCTTTATCCAGCAAACATAAACAGAATCTTATGATGAATTTATCTGTATACAATTATCCACAATAATGCTACTATGCCAACACAGTTTACCTGGAGAGCAGGGAAGAACAATGATTCAATCAATGCAGGCTTGTGACACCCTATCCGAGGAGCAACATCCCGTGTCATTCTGAAATATGGATCCTGAGCACATCAACACGCATAAACAATAAAAATATTTGAGAAATAGACCTGCATACAAACAGAGCTAGAAAGAAAAACCAAGGGAAAGGGTCGAAGGAGAACCGTTCAGAATAAGCAGGGTAAACACCATTTTTATACCAATTATAGACAAATGTTTAAATAATGTATTTTGATAAATCTAGAATTACTTGGCCTTAAGGTTTAGTTTAAGTTACACAGGGACAAGGCTACGAGGCCCAACATCTAAAATTGCACCAATTGTCACTGTTTCACAAATGAAAGGAAGCATTTTAGACAAATATTTAAAAATTCATTTTGATAAATTTTAGAATTACTTGCGCTTAAGGTTTAGTTTTAATTGCATAGTGACAAGGCAACAAGACCCAACATCTAAAATTGCACCAATCATCACCGTTTCATGAATGAAAGGAAATATATAAAGGCCATTATAGTACATTTTTTAAGTTTGCAAACTACTCACAACTGTAATAAGATGCATAGATGCTGTGGAACAATACATAAAAACTAAGACCTAACATTTTATCACTTATAGAACCATATCCTCTTAACCATTTTTCCAATAAGAATGAATATGCTCCAGTTATATAATAAAACTGAACAGAACCTAAACACAGTACTGAACCTGGTCAATGGCACATGGAATCAGACAACGTAGATCATCCTTGCCGGAGAATAGATGTGGGAATGAAGAGGGAAATGATGGAACAGCCTGCATCAACAGAATATAAGCACAACCATCACACAGGCATATATTTGACAGAAAGAGGTTGTGAAAAACCAAAGCAACTAATTTTTTCCATAATTCTTGATGTGCCACATTAGATTTCCTCATAAGTGGCCAATAGCTACATTTTAAAGAAAACATTATATAATTATGAACAAACTCTGAAGCTCAATCAAAGCAAAAGGACCAATAAAATAGCACAAAAATGAAAGATAACATCGCTATGACCACACACATAAAAGTCATCACTAGCCAGTAAATAGTGAAGCAAAGAAATATACCTGCACAGGTGGAAAGCTAACTTTTCCAATATGATCCTCACCAGTGAATCCAAATATACCAACAACCTAAACATCACCAGAAAGGAATGCAATAACTCAAACAATGAGGTCAAAGGCTCTCCAACCATTAGAGGGAAAAGGATTAGAAAAGAGAGAGGTGGTGATTAAGCACCTTGTTGTATGTGACACACTTGGCAACTTTGACCATATTTTTGTAAAAGGCACTGCAAATGTTTTTTTTTTAAAAATCATCATTAAATAGCCTCCAAAGGGTACTCCACAACAAAATCAAAAAGAAATGCTTACAAATCCTTGGTGTTTTCTTACCCTCCAACATAATCAAAGTCCGAGAATATGAATGTCTTTGATATGTCAAAACCACAAGCAATAATGTCTTTAGCATTCTCGCGGGCAAGTCTTTGGCTCTCCTCCACAGAAAGATTTTTCCACATGCACTTCTCATCATCAGTAAGCTGTATAACAAGAGGAACCTTGAAGGCATCTTGAAGGTATCTGCAATAAACATCATGTATGGACCAAAATTAAGGGAATTAAAAATATATGATCAACTTTCAGAAGCACTAAAACAACAGATTTATGTTGCCAAAATGAAAAAAAAGAAAGAAAAGATTTTTTCTTTTTCCTTTTAACTCTCGCCAAGACTACAAAACCAATTCACAGCCACGCATTTGGAGCGGTTACTAGAATCTATGATCAAGAAGCTTTCAATAAACTTTGCCTTTTTAGAAATGGGTAACACAAATAACAACTGAAATTTATCGACAATGACAAAACTTCAAGTATTTTAGTTGTTACTTCTATTACTTGCTTCTTACATCCCCAATTTATGTTATATAGCAAAAGTAAAATGTATTTGGTTCAATATGAGCAAAAGGCTAAATATAAAAGCAAAAAACTTCAATTCATAAATTAATTACTATACAAACAAGCTATAATCATATTCCTAGTAAACATTCAATTCATAAAGTTATACCCAACGGCAAAAACTTCAATCACTTTATCATTAATTACATTTTTGTTTACAATAATTAAGATGGAAATTCCGTTCATTATACCAAATGGTTAATTAAAAAAAAGAAAAAGAAGTTACTTGGTAAACATAAAGGGAATCAAATGGCCCAAATGCAAAGCTTCAGAAGAAGGTCCTCGTCCGGTATACAAATAAAACTTGTCCCCTCGCTCGTAGGCATCCAATATCTCATTCAAATCTCGATGGGCGAAGAAGACGCCACGGCGGAGGAAGACGTGAGGAGGACAAGAAGTGAGGCGTTGGACGCGGTCGACGAAGGATTGATCGAGCCTTTGGCAGCCGAATTTGTCAATGAGCTTGTCGTAATCGATCTTTCCGCCGTCTTTGGCTGATACTTCCCATGGATTCACCACTTGCTCTTCTTCCTGCTGCTGCTGATCCTCTTTCTTCTCCATTTCGGCTTTCACTGTCCGTCACCAGTGAGGAAAGAAAGGAACTGACGTTTCACGCTACTAGGTTAAGGCAACGGCTAAAAGAGTGACAATTTCATTCTCTGGATAAAATTGACAAATTACTTTACTCCTCTCTAGTGTTTTATTGTTGAGGTTTTGTTTGGAAATGAGATTTAATGATTTTAATTATCAAGTTAATTTTAAATAAAAAATAAGTTATATTTTTATCATTTATTGCCAATTTCATATTTATCTTATTTTTCTCTTGGTTTTTTGTCCTTGATTGTTTATTTATTATAAGATTTAGTAAGTTATAAATACGGTTGAAATATTTAATTAGCTTTCAAATAAATAATCTTTAATTATTATCAAATTAAATAATTAAGTTAAATTATTACTCAATTATGTATTAAATATATTAAACTACGGTTTGAAAAGGCAATTGTTATTCATTATGTTTTATTGAATAAACCTTATTAATTTGAAAACCATTTTTTTATTTTTTATAAAATAATTAGTGTTTAGATTTCATTAGTCAAACTAGAATTTGTTAAAAATTTACGTTTTTACTAAAAATATCCTACTTTTTTTTTATTTTTTGTTGTTTTAACCAATTTCTTTAGTACTAAACTTTTATTTTTCAAATTAATAGTAATTATTTCATTTTAGCCAAAGATAATTTAAAACATTTGTTTCAAATTAATATATAATAGATATAAAGATAAGTTTAAAATATCAATAGGTAATTGAATTAGAATATAACCTAAGTAAAATTTAATTCAATGGTGTTTAAAGATGATTTTAAAATTAATTAAACATCAGAATTAACGAAATTTTATAATTTTATAGTACGAAAACAATTAAGTTAAAGAAAAAAGAAAAGTTGAAAATACATAAATAAATAAGATATATTTATCTTTTAATTTAAAATTCACTTAATAATAAATACTATTATAAAGTTATTCCTTTTTGAGATAAAAATTGTTTTGTTACAATCGTAAACCGTGTCATAGTTTACACTTATTTCCAAACAACCAGTCCCAACTATGGCTATCCAATCACTGATAGCCACCGTTAGAGCCAGCACCAACTCTGCACTCTTGTCTTGTCTGACTTGCCTCTTCTTAACACTCCCTTTGTCTCTCTTACTATCAAAGGATTGGAAATGGCGGAGAGCGGCTGCGTCACCTGCGGTAGCACTGACCAGAAGATGATCTCAGCCGACGAAGCTCTTCAAATTGTGCTTAGTGTTGCCCAGCAACTGCCATCTGTCACCGTCCCACTTCACCAAGCTCTCGGAAAAGTTTTGGCTCAAGATATCCGTGCTCCTGACCCTTTGCCTCCTTATCCAGCTTCAATCAAGGTTCCTCACAAAATCCGAACTTTCTTTTTTTTAAAAAAAAAAAAACAAAGGAAAAACCATTTTTGAGCAGATATAGAAAAACCATTTTTGAGCGGATATAGAAAAACCATTTTTGAGTAGGTTAAATGGGTTGTTTTATTATGCGTTGATTGATATTTTCAGTTGTATAAATTGAACAGGCACTTGGGATTGCCGTTTTGAGTCACAGTTTTCTAAACAAGCGATTGGGTTTTTTTTTTTTTCATTTAGATTTTATGAAACTTCCTTGGCAGGTTTGGCACTTGGCAGTGATAAAAAGGCATTTTAGGAATTGTGGATGAGGTTATATTTCTGTAACAAAGCATGTTCCCTTGTTTCTAAGACCTAAATTTTGGGAAGATCATACATGGCTAGATTTTTAGTGTGAATTATCCTAATATGCTGAGACTTCCATGGAATATATATGTATATATATAAATATATATGATGCCTTGCAGGATGGTTATGCAGTGGTTGCTTCGGATGGCCCTGGTGAGTATCCTGTAATAACTGAATCAAGAGCTGGAAATGATGGGGTTGGTGTCACAGTGACTCCTGGAACCGTTGCATATGTGACAACTGGAGGTTAGTCTATTGTTCCTGTTATCATATGGACTAAGGGGTCATGCTATGTTCTGCAGTTTGAGGACAATTGTTATTCCATGTGCAATAATTTAGGGCACACTTTGTAATGTGGCATTTACTTACTCTGATTAAGATTATGGATCGGCCTGTCAAATGCTATTTGAATAAAATTAAACAAGTTGGCTGTATAATTGCTTTACTTTGGATGTGTGTTTATCCTAAGTGAATGAACTTTACGCATGTGAAAGCTAGCTGCTGAAAGTAACTTTCCTTAAAATTGAAAACAAATTCAGGCCTTCAGAAGGGAACCAATGTAAGCAAATGAAAAAGAAGCATTTACACAGGATGCTTGTGGGTAAACTATATAAGTCATTCATTTTGAATTAGTCTTCCATTTCATGATGGGATATATCATTTGTATATTATAGATATATCGGTCTTAACATAGCATTGCTTCTTGTATGACCAATTGAGTTGTTGTCTTTTGCTAAATGAACAAGCTGATCTTAAGTATGACCATACATTTCCAAAAATGAGATTGGCAATAATTTACGTTAAAAAAGGGGCTTCTTTTTATTATTTTTGTGGCTCGTAGATTCTCTTTGAGCTTCAAATTTATTTAAAGCATGCTCTTGAAGCTTATATAGTTTTAGCATGGTGTTTTAAACTTTCCTTTTCTCAAAATTTCTCCTTTTTGGAATTTTTTGCCCCTTAGGACCAATACCTGATGGTGCTGATGCAGTTGTCCAAGTTGAGGACACTGAACAGGTTAAAGCTTCTTCAGTTGAATCAAAACGTGTAAGGATATTGGTGCAAACTAGAAAAGGTGTTGATATTCGTCCAGTGGTATGACATCATTGGTTCCTCTTTCATCGTCTACTTTCCTCTTGCTCTTTGCTACCTCCTCTGTTCCCTTTTGCTGTTAATACTCCGGACCATTCCTCTTCTCTATGATAAATTTTGGCTATTTTGCTACTTCCTCCTCGTCCTTATTACAATGAAGTGAGTCAATGATTCTGAAAATTGAAGTTATATGTTCATGGTCAAAATTTAGTTATCTACAGCCCTGTGGAAGTATTTAAAAGGTATATGGAAAAATTGGTTCTATAGCCGAAGGTCGCAGTTTGAACAGTGCACCTTATTTGAGTTCTCTACTGTGTATGTTTGAGGTGGTTTGTAAATTCCAGATCTGCCCTACTAAGGTTTGTGCTATTGGCCCGATGATCTTAACATGAGTGACTTTACTTAGTTCTCTCTGCAGTTGGAAGTAATTTGCAGCCACATTTTTTGATCAAAACTTTTAAATCTTAATTTTTAACTGAGAGTCCCATTTGGACATGCTAGCAGCCCTTGTAAAACATTATGGTCTCTTAGCTTAGTGGAGAAGAGGAAAGAAGTTAAACTTTTCTGGCTTCTCACCTTGTGTATAACTTGACCTGACTTTGTTTATCTATTGTGGAAAAAAAAAAGGGAAAAAAGAAGAACAACAAGCAAAGCATAGTGCACTTTCCTATAGTTCCAGTTGCGTGTAGTTTCTAACACTTTTCTATTGCATGAACTTGATCTGCAATAACTTCACATTTTCCTGCTTGCTTTTTATCTGAAAGCTCAAACAAGCATCTGTTTTGTAGGGATGTGACATTCAGAAAGACGCACTGGTTTTAAAATCTGGAGAAAGAATAGGTGCTTCAGAAGTGGGACTACTAGCTACAGTGGGTGTTACAATGGTGAAGGTGCTATACTGCCCACTAATTTGGTTTTGATGACTTTTCCATAATCTGAAGGATATGTCTAATTTGCAGGTGCAACCTACGCCAACAATTGCTGTACTTTCTACTGGAGATGAACTTGTAGAGCCCACAACGGGGTCCCTAAGTCGTGGCCAGGTATGGTGGGACTATCTGAGAAGCTCAATGTGAATAGTGTGGATTACTTTTTCAAATCCTTCAGCTTCTCAATTCCCAAGCACCTATCCTGCCTCAAAAGGAGGAAAGAAACAAGAAAAGAAAACTGAATAGGAGGGCTGATGTGATTGGAATAATTATAGAAATATTATTTCAGGAGAAAGAGTTGGAGAGTTTGCGGATGTTAAAATATTGCACCCATTGTGATATTGAGATCATATGTGGTACATAAGTGCGCATGGGGATGCAAGGAAGGAACCCTAGTAATAAGCCTTCAAGGCTCAAATATGCTAGTAGCCACACTTTAATCTGCAGTTATCCTAAGATTAGTCTAATTTGATAAAATTGGCTTTTAAATGGGCCATATTTACGAAATCTAAGGGGGATAATATAATTCTGTCTTTGTTGCTCTCTCAATCTTTTACTGTTGCCCTTCCTTTGTCGATTACCCTCTGCACTCTTGTTTGGATGGATGACCTCCTTTTTTCCTGCACACAACCTACCATGGACATAAAAGTTTCCATTGAGATATCATCTAGGTTGCCTTATGTCTTGTGCAGATTAGGGATTCCAACTGTGCTATGTTATTGGCAGCTGCAACACAGCAACAATGCACAGTGCTTGACCTTGGTATCGTTGGAGATGACAAAGAAGAACTTGAGAGGGTCTTGGATAGTGCTTTTTCTTCAGGGATTAACATTCTTTTGACTTCTGGAGGTGTTTCCATGGGAGATAAGGATTTTGTTAGGCCACTGCTTGAAAAGAAAGGGACAGCACACTTCAACAAGGTCATTTGCCATATTGGTTCCCTTGTGAAAAAAATTGCTTTCGTATAATTTGGCCAAAATGTGCAATCTCTGTGTTCTAAGTTCTAAGTGTATCTTTTCAGCTTTAATAGTTATATGATATCCTGAGCATCATCGAGTAGATGTCTGTGTTAACTTTGTTTGGGTTGCTTTCCTCAACAGGTTTGCATGAAACCTGGGAAACCATTGACATTTGCAGAGATATATTTCAATCAGACAGAGAATGTACCAGTAAACAAAGTTCTTGCATTTGGTTTACCTGGAAATCCAGTTAGCTGTCTAGTTTGTTTCCATCTCTTTGTGGTTCCCGCCATACGCCACCTAGCAGGATGGGCAAATCCACATCTTACGAGGTTGCTGAATCTTCCAGAAAACTGTTCTATTTCTGTTGACATCTGTCCATTGTTAAAATTAATATAAGAGTAAAACAGATTAAGTTGTGACTGTCCTGTTTTCCTTCTATTCATTGTACAGAGTTCAAGCTCGACTTCAACAACCAATAAAGACAGATCCTGTCCGGCCAGAATTTCATCATGCCACTATCAGATGGGAGATTAATGATGGTTCCGGCAATCCTGGGTAAGTTTAGGGTTTTTGTTTTCTTGATCACAGGTCTTTGCATTTTTTAGATTTGTCATTCAGTTATATCATTCTCAGACCTAATTTACCCTTAAGTCTCATGGTTTTTGGCATTTATTCTACCTTAGACACTATTATAATTGTGTTAAGAGGAAATATTGTTTCTTGTGGATTTTAGATTTGTTGCTGAGAGCACTGGTCATCAAATGAGTAGTCGGCTTTTGAGTATGAAGTCAGCTAATGCTTTGCTGGAGTTGCCAGCAACAGGGAGAGTTATTAGTGCTGGAAGTTCTATCTCAGCCACTATAATTTCTGACTTAAGTGATTTAGGTGGTACTACATTGAGAAAGGCTGCTTTGTCATCAGATTCAAGTTCAACTACTGCACTGCATAAAAGTACATTGAGTGAAATGACAGCAGATGGAGCTCAGGATGTTCAGTTCAAAGTAGCTATTCTTACAGTGAGTGATACTGTTGCATCAGGCGGAGGGCCCGATCGAAGGTATATTATTGCATATTGCTTCTTCAAATATTGCATCATTTCTGGAAATAGCTTCCTCATATATGTCCTATAGGGGAATGAGTAAAATCTCAAGAGATTCATTCTTTCTTTTTCCAATTGAAAACCAGATTCCAAAGGCTACAATCATTGACATGGAAAACTTGAATTAGGATATTTTTAAAATCTTTATCATTGACAATATCTGAATTACGGATCTGTTGATAGTTTGGAATTTGTTCGCTTAAATGTTATCTGTTTGAAATTGAAGGTGCTATTGGGCTATGACCACTTGCATTTGGGATTTGTGTTTAATAATCGTCCTTATTTATATACATTTAGAGGCATTTCACCGATAAACCACAACTTATCTACTGATTGTTCAACATCTAATCCTTCTACACTTGTGATCCCTGTATGCTGAAGAGTGAGATTATGAAGGTTATTGTTTACGCAGAAGCATCCAGATACACCACTTTGTTTCAGCTTATCAAAATGGCCACTTTTTGGATGCTCCAGTGATTAAGCAGAGCGTTCCTCTATATTCAAGTTAGATATATGAAATGGGTGAAAGCTTTGCTACAATATAGAACCAAAGGTTTGTCTGGTATTGATCACATACATCCCTGGCTACCTAAATCTCATGACATTTCTTTTCTAATGATGACCTTCAGAAGGGAATGGAATGATCAGGTTCCCAGTTTAAATGCATCTAGATACACCTTTGAATTATTGTTTCATAAAGGTCACATAATCGATGCTAAAGAAAATGAGCAAAGTTGATATTGTCCCGTGCCAGAGCGAGACGTGGGAGTACTTAATGCTTTGCAACAATATTTTAGCAGCAGTAGCATACGGTATTTGCATTTTGAGTCTGAGTAGTTTTTAAGGCATAGTTTCTTCTGTAGTTTTCTTTTATCTTTTCTTTGGTGCATTTTACAAATTTGACCTTCAGCTTACCATCAATAAATGTCTTAGTACTTTTCACTCTTCCAATTTAATGGTTTAGCTATTGAACTCAGACCTGAAACCTTCTTCAAAGTGCACCAATTCAACATGTCTACATTCATAACATGGTCTGTCCTCTATATATAATTAACTGATTTTTAACAATTGCTGCAAGTTATTTGGTTGAAGCTGAAGTAAATATGTATTTGCTGCCACCCACCACTTCCATCTTGTTCTGCTTTGTCACAGGGCTGCATTTCTAATTAGTACATTTGTTTTGTTAAAGGTTTTTCTTTCTTCCCTCTCCCAAATTCTTCCTATTTGTTTATCTAAATTTTGTATAAGAATTTGTAGAATGATATGAAATTGCAGTGGGCCTAGGGCAGTGTCTGTTGTGAATTCCTCATCTGAAAAGTTAGGAGGAGCAAAGGTAGTCTCAACAGCTGTGGTTTCGGATGATGTGGGAAAGATCAAGGACGTTTTGCAGAGATGGAGTGATATTGACAAAATGGATCTTATCCTTACACTTGGTGGGTTTCTTGTCCTTGTCAGTCTCCTTTTTTCTTGGTTGGATATAGACATTTCATTTTTGGTTCTCTTTATTTCACCCTTTTCTCAAAATTGTATTGTCTTCTTTAAGGTGGCACTGGCTTCACCCCAGGAGATGTGACCCCAGAAGCAACCAAAGAGTTAATTGAAAAAGAAACACCTGGTCTTCTGTATGTGATGATGCAAGAGAGTTTAAAGGTAGTAAATTAACTTGTAGCATAGAAATTACTTTAAAACTCGTTTTAATCTTTTTTATCTATGTAATTGTTTTTATGGAAGATGGTTTTGCCTGTTGATTTTATTTTGTAATGACTTGGCCCTGCAAGGAGAGCTGTACATGGGCTGGGCTAGGCCTCTTTCTAATATTAGCAACATTTTATGCTTGCCCAGGTCAGGCTCAGCCTCAAGTCCACTCTTATATCAATTCAATCAAGCTAAACCAGCTCATATAAACCTATATAGCAACATCGAAAAGAATATGTGGTAGATCTAGCTGAAAAACCGAAATACTTATACCCATTTCATATGAGAAAACATTGTACACATTGAATCATGCAAATCTAGCTAATAAAAAGAAGGCCACTACAAATATGGTGAGAGATGAAGGCTCATGGAATGGAAACTTCCTTGGCATGTGTCCAAGCCAGCATAACCATTTGGAAGGCTTGCAGGCTTAAGAGGATATGCCAGTTCTTGGACAGCTTTATTAGCAAGTTGCTGATATGGGGTTGGTGGGTTGCCCTATAATATTTTATGATAATTTGTCAACTTTCTAGCTATGGCATTATTTATTGTACAATAATTCCATATATGATTTGTTGTTTCTTAAGTATCCTATTTAGTTGGCTGCAGTTTATCTCTTAGAGGCTTCATGAAAGGCTTAATATTCATACGGCATTTATATTTTCTCTGTGACATGCAATGATGGGATGGAGATTGTCTGTGCATTTCTCTGCTTGTTGTCAGTTATCAGTTTCTGGGGTATGTTTAAAGAAATTAACAATAAAAACTGTTATGGGGTAGGGCTGCCTCTTTCCTTATAAGATTACATGCTAAATTTTTTCCCATCATATACTGAAAATGGTTGGTTCAGTCAAATTTTCATTCTGAGGAAGCATATTATTACATATATTTTTATCTCTCTATATACATACATTCATTATACACAATGTCATACGACATTCATTGTTTAGTCTTTATTAGAATTTCACCTGTAAACTGACCTCTTCTATCAGTTATGATGATGAAACATTTTTAACCCATTTTCCTGATGGAAGTAGGTAACACCGTTTGCTATGCTGTCACGCTCAGCAGCAGGAATAAGAGGATCAACTTTGGTAAGATTGATGTTATAATTGTTATCCTTGTTGTAGTTGATTACATCATCTAATTTGCTCCATCCTACAGAATTTATATTTAATCTTTGCTAATGTTGTTGTGATAATTTCTTTTTTAAAATTATAACCTAATTGGATAAGGCTATGTTGCTCCGGACTCATGTATGAGTGTTGAATTTGCTGTGTGGGTGTCACTTGTTGATTGACTTAAACTTAAGATACAAGGATAATGCATAAAAGGATCTAAAAGAGGATACTGTACAGTTAAGTGTGATATATTTGCTTAGTTATATGAATTTAATATACTTGATTATAAGGGTTGGTTTCGCTTTAAGTTATTTTTAGAGATGATGGACATGTTGATATGCGTCCATCCAGGGGCAGAGTGTCCCTTTGTAACAGGGGGGGTCAAAATTTTTGAAATTTTTTATATATTATATATTTTTTAATGATTTTTTAAAATAATTTTTTATTAAATAATTAATATAATTAAAAAAATAATAAAATGACTTTACAAACTTCATTCAATTTTACTCAAATTCTTAAATTTTTTTTGATTTTTTAAGTTTCTCCACCCATCTTTCCCTCTTTTCTTTTCTATTCTTGTATTGTGAAATTATAAAAAAGTAAAGTTTTTATTTAATTTTTTCTATTTATATTATTATTATTATTTATGTTTTACAATTATATTCTATTTGTTCATATATTTTAAGTTTCTATAGATTTTTTTTTTAAATTTATACGAATCATCAACCATATATTTTTTTTGTTATATAGGTTATATCTTCTATTTGTCATGGTTTTTTTTTTCTGTTATGTGGATTTTATTTTTAACAATTTTAATTTTTAAAAATTAAAAACTTATTGTATATATAATTCTCAAATATAAGTTCTAGTATTGCATTATTGGTTGTTGTTTAAAATTTTACTAATATATTATTTTTTATTAATCCTAATTATATAAGAAAAAATTATCTTGAGTATATGTTTTTAATGTGCTTTATATTTTATATTTAGTTGAAAAGAAATTATCTTGAGTATAAGAAGAAATTATTAATTCTATATATCGTATTTAATTATTTTTATTTTATGCATTATAATTTAATCTTTAGTATTATAAACTTAAATATAATAAAATAAAAATATTGATGTTGACTACATTAATTTTTTAGTTGATTATATTGAGAAAGACAAGATTTCGAAACAAAATAACTGATAAGTTTCTTACAAATAATTTAGTTGTTTATATTAAAAAATATATTGCCATCGTCAAATAAAACTTTTCTAAAACACTATTATAAGTTTTTTCTTTTTGTTTCTTTTGATTTACATGTTATATAAAATTATTGTCTATTATAAATCTTTTAATTATTAATGGTTAAGTTTAATATATTAATTTTAAAAATTTTTAACTTTTATTCTTCTTAACTTTTGACCCCCCCAATAAAAATTGGCTAGCTCCGCTCCTACGTCCATCCAATGTGGTTTAACTTAAAGTCAGCCTATTGCCTAGTGGAAGTTTGGAATTTCATAGTGGTGTGGTTGGGTACAAACTGAAAAATCAAGCCATGTTATGTGAAACTAGGAATTATTATCTGTACTATTCTTCCAACATGTGTTTCTAATGCTATCCTGTATCCAGATCATCAACATGCCCGGGAATCCTAATGCAGTTGCTGAATGCTTGGAGGCTTTGTTGCCTGCACTTAAGCATGCACTAAAGCAGATAAAGGGTGACAAAAGGGAGAAACATCCCCGCCATGTCCCTCATGATCAAGCTACCCCTGTGGATACCTGGGAGCGCAGCCATAAGTTGGCCTCAGCTGGTGGTATTGAACCCACTTGGTCTTGTTCCCATTAATATTTCTTTTTCTTTTAGGAGAAGAGAGCAATTATCTTGAAGGTAAATTCCATTCACTCTTTTTGTGGTTTCAATAATTCTCACATAATACTTTATGATTTCTTTTTTCTCAATTACAATGAATGACAAATTCATTGTAAAGAAAAACAATAGATATTCTATAATAATTATAATAATAATAATAGAAAATAATCTCCCCTGCTTGCTGAATTGAACCAAGTGTAAGATATTGGGATGGTCAGAGTTCTTGTAAGAGTATTACCCTAGGAAGACGATACTCATTTTTATCTCTTTTACATAAGTGGGAAATGCAATAGTCAGTTTTCTTTCTTAAGAGAGGGCAATTTAGATTTTTTTTTTTTTGTAACAATACAGTTTTATATTATTCAAGATTTTCCTTTCTTCTAGCATAGAAAATTATAGGGTCCTAATATGAGGACCTCAGGAACATGTGTCCTTCTTATAAGAGAATACCACTCTCATGAGCATATTCTATCGAAACTAAGGAGGAGCTTCAAGTAAGCTTCTTACCATAGTGTCTTTCAGTTCCCAGGAGCTCTTCAACACCCATCCATACCATAGTGTTTCTCTTTTATAAAGTTTTGATGAAAGATTTGAATATAATATTATAATTTTGTATAGAGATCATTTTGCACAAGGTTGCAATGATATTAACAAAAGGAATAAGAAACTTAAATAATAATTAAGAATAAAGCTGGTTTGGAATTAAATTCCCACATAATAAAATGTCAACAATATGTACACCACAAGATTAAGCAATTGCTGTTAATTTTTGTTGAAGCATTCAACAATCATGCAGTCCTTGTCTCTATGTTGCTATGCACAATAATGTCCAATGCAAACATTTCCCATATGAGTGGAAACATCCTCTAGAATGTCAATCACATTAAAAAATTCTGGCCTTTTTGAAGGATCATGACTTGTGCAGTCCTGTATTAGCCTAAGAAATTAGCAACACCCATGATTACTAATCAGTTATTAAATCGAAACTGGAAATAATTATGAAACATTGTTTTACTTACTGTTGAATTCTTTTAGGGCATCGGCTTATCAGAAACTTCATTTCGAAGTCAACAGAATCTAAATGTATAAAGTCAAAGTTCATGTTGTTCAGGAGCTGTGTTCCTTCTAGCATCTGCGGCACAATTAGGGTCATTAACATGAACAATGAAGGAGATGGAATATGATATTTTTGACTTTAAGATCTTCAAAAGCATATACCTGATAAAATATGAACCCAAATGCACGTACATCTTTGTTGATATCATTTGATAGGTTGCTAGGCATGCTAGAAGTTTCATTTATTTGACCTGTGAAAAGAAAAGAAAAGAAAATCCCTCAGCAATTGCATCACATGGTAGTAGTACGATCAACCATGAAACCATGTAAAGTTTGAGGTAAAGTTTGAGGGAATGGAAGTGATTTTTACATACAATTGTCTTGGTTTGGCTGTATTTGTTCATACAGCATTTGAACCCAGTACTCCCCAATTTTTAAGTGGCCACTTTCATCTTGCAACAAACTTCTACACACAAAAAGAACATAGTTTATAATCCTTGTAGTAATGACTTGAGAAGTTGAGAAATGTTATTCTATCCGCATTTTTTTGCCCCACTCTTTCACCTATGATAAACCCTGCCCCCTACCCTTTTATGAGGAAGTAGAACCCATTTTTCCACAAGTTCCTTCTGAAAATTGGGGTAAAACTTGCCTCGGATCCAAATTGTTGTGCACTATTGGATATGGCTTGTGCTTGTGAAGATAATTCATTCCCCTAGCAATATCAAGGGCATAGCGCAAAGCAGTGGGAAAATCAAGCCGACCTTTGGTTCTCAATATATCATCCAAGGTACCCTGAAAATTACCATCATAACTAATATCATGTGAGACCAGGATAATTTAGAAAGTTTGATACCTTACCATTCAATAGCAACTTATTGAAAAAGATGTATACTATTGAGGTTGTTGAGTTGTGAAGCATATCAATCCCAATAAATCATCATGAATAAAACAATAGATGGGAAATTCATGAAAAAGATATATATGTATACTATTGGTAGATATTCTGTGATCAAAATCATCTCCTCTCCTTGCACAATTGAACCAAGGAACTGTAAGATATTGGGATGTCGAAGTTCTTGTAAGAGAGTATTTTCCTTGGAAGTCAATATCCTGCAAAAACAATGCTTGAAGAACAATGTCAATTTAAATTGTTCAGACAGTCTCTTTAGACATGGTGAATCTGTCGAAAATAATTAGAAGTTATAATATAAGAACAATATAACCACACGTAAAACATACATTGTCACAGGATGGTGAGGATGGTAAATCTGTCTTTTGATCACTGTTTTGACAACCCATGTTCCACGCCACTTCACCTTGTGAGCTTCACCAAACACACCCTACACAGAGTTCAAATTATTGAAACTATTTAGCTTTAAAAAGAGAAAAACTTTTCTGGGTTGTACCTTTGTCTCATGAAAGTTTTTTTAAAAATATCTAAAATACAAGTATAACGTTTCTTCATCCATTCCTATGTTTCAATAAATTAGAAATTTAACATCAAGTAAATAACATGAATCAATCAATACAGAAAGTAAACTTAAACAACCTGTTTAATTATTGATGCATTTTCTGCAATCAATTCGGAGATATCAATTACTTCATTCGAAGCTTGTTCATGTCGAACTGTCTACATAATCAATAAAACAATAAGTCAAATAATCCATGAGTTGCATAGTATAAATCTTATCTTTTTTAAAAAAATATATATTGTTTGAATTATTCAAATTTTCTATCTTAATAAACAATAAAATCGAGTTTGTATATATTTAGAAGTTCAATTATTACCATTGGCGCCTGATCATTCATCATTGGCTGATCACTGATGAACTCTTGGTCATCCATATCCTTGCCTCCATTAACTTCTAGGATTCTACATATGTCTCGATGTCCATAAAGTCTTGCATCTGTCAAAGGCTTCAAAAAGAAAAGAAAAAAGAAAAACCTACTTAAAGACTATGACATTAAGATAATATTCTTATGAACCAAGCAAGAAATGCAAGAGGGTGATTAACTCGGTGCTTACAGTACGCTTCCAACGATCAATGAGGTTAACTTTGGCCTTGTAATGTAGAAGAAGTTCAACAATGGGTGCATGGCCTTCACTGGCAGCAAGATGCAAAGCAGTTCTCCTGTCATAGTCCTGCACGTCAGGAGAAATACCATCCTTTAACATCTGGTTCAGTCCAATCCTGTCTCCCCTCGATGCAAAACTCAGAAAGTTTCCAATCAGTTGCATGTCAAATCCACCTGAAGCATCATCAACCTGCCTCTGACCCATTGATGTCAATTACCCGAATGATAAGATTGGAGTGGCTTTGGACCTTTGGTGACAAAGTTGCAGATGGGGGAGTGTCAGAAAAGAGTTAAAAATTAATGCAAATATGTAAACTTTGGTTAGGAGGCCATTTTTTCTTTCTTTCTTCTATTTGTTGCAAGTGTAAGGCAGGCGATCATGTCTAGGACTGAGGAGGGTTACTGATTGGTCACTGGTAAAATACAACTTTTTGTTGTATATCTAGTTTGTACTAAACCAGTGCCAGCCAATTATATATCATTGAAATCTTCAACTGCTACGCATGTTTCTGCCATTGAAATCATCGATCCGCTACGCCATGCAAAGCTAGTAAGCAAAATGTTTTGATATATTTTTTACTTTAGTATTTGTACTTTGCAAATTGCAACATCATCCACCTAAGAAAATTGTTTAATTAGTAACTTGGGTTCCGAAGAAAGATGATACCATCTGCTGGAACAAGACTTGTCCATATTTAAATTTCACAACAATGTTGTATATCAATTGCATTCAAGTTTCAGTACCTCATTTAATAGTTAAATAAAATAGCTATTTATATTGTCTCTTATATATGATTTTCAAAGTAGTAATTGAATTGCCTTTTGAGAATCTAGGATCATTGTCACGTATATGTTGGTTAAGCTCCTAATTATAAATACTTCTTGTAGATAGCTTTTATGTAATAATAACCCATATCAAGCAACACCTCTATCTAATTATTATGTATTCATTCATTTTTAGGGTCTATTGCATTAGATTACTGAAGTTGAAATGATCACCATAAATGTTTGTTAAAAAGATGATATGGATGGGGCAGAAAGGGTTACATATAGGTGTATCCATGAACTAGGTGGGTTCATAAGGTTGTTCACATTTCAGTTTTAACATAAAATGTAATTTCAAAGTAAGCAACGCAATTCATTCTGAAACATCTGTTTGTGGAGATATGTTTAGTTGATATGTAATCCATGCGTTTGATTGTATTTGTTTTTGCTCTGGAATCTTATTACTTCTAGATGCAGTAGTCGGTTTTTGTCTCCTGTATTGCCTTCTGGACTTAGTGATCACATCCCATTTTGTAACTTCCTTAGAAGTCCTTAAAGAATTTCAGATCGTTTGCCTTGAACACAGAACAGAAAAAAAAAAAAACAGAGAGAATAATATAGTAAGATAATTTCATCTTGAGCTCTTCATTAAAATTCATTTATTCATAATGCATAATAGATTTACATCCAATGATGTAAAATTTCTGTTCCAAGCCCCAACATTGTTGCTATAGTCTCATGTACCTTTCTTATTTGTTGTTTCTCGCTTAATTTTCATTTCTAAAATGCAGAGGAAAAGCTTAGAAAATCATTCATTTAGTCATTAGTGCAGAATGATCACGGTGGGGGCAGAGTTCCTTGGAGGAATGAGGAAATCATGGTAAGAGCACGAGCTGGTTGGTAGCTTGGAACAAAATGCCCTGCTTCTCTCACTGTTACCAATGTCAGACCTTCATATTCCACCACATATCCTCCAACCTGTTTTCATTCCAACAATTCTTTAGTCACCAAATTAAGCAGTGAGAAAACTGTCAACTCTTTATCTTATAAATGAAAGAAGGAACTGGAAGAAGACTGTTGAAAGGTTCATGTCTCCTTTTTCTTACTGTACCTCATCACTGTTGTACCATGAACGCCAAGCAGTTTTGATGGGGGGATTGAGGATGTTTATCCCATACCTTGTTGAGGTAATTGGGACAACTGAATCTACATCACCACTGCAAAATTGTTCCATTTTTGTTACAATATTGCATTTCAAATTGATTGTATAACATCTAATGTACCCTAACTAATTTCCAAATTTGCAACTAAGATTGCTCTTTCTGATTATCTAGATCTGCATAATAATTTTCTATGCTGGTAAATTCATCTTTCGCGGTGTTTATCAAGATGTCAGGAATCGGTGTTAGACATTTCATGACAAATTTAATGTGTTTAGTTCCATAGAATGTTAATCTAGGTTAAAATTGAGCTTACCTGTACAGCCAGACTCGGAGACCACTTGCCATGAGACTCTTGATGATAGGTAAGACAGTAGCTGGGCTATCAGCCCAGTCAAATAACCTGCTCAGTGGTATAGTGAAACATGATTTTAGTTACATTAATATAAATATATACAAACCAAAAGAATTTAACAAATTTAAATTAACAGCAAGATGGCTACAACCTGCATTGATGCCATTCTGAAAGCTTAGCATGGAGAGCTGTTTGCACCTCTGGTCTATTCAGATAAGATATCATATAGTCGTCTGAGCACGGATCAAAACTATTTACCTGGAAATAGAATCAGAATGACTAAACATAATTCTTGTAATTAGTCTAAAGTTCAACCTGAAACCAATTAGTCCAACTAGCTAGAATATACGGTTGAAATAAACTTCAAACTGAACCAATGTCGAGGACAGCTGAGAGTAGTTGGTTTGTCACCAGAATTGGAAAACGTGGTAACAAACAATTAACAAAAAAACCTTTACAATCGATAACCCAAGGTCTGATGCCATGACAATTTTTGAGGAAAAACTTGGACAATCAATTCAGTGCCATGACAATTAATCTGGTTTCTTATTCTTATAATTGTGTCTGATCGCAGGTGAACATCTAGCCATGGTCAAGAATTCACAACACCATAGCAAATTAAGACTACGTAGTGAAAGCAAATTATAATATTCAATACCTTGAAGGATGGATGATGAGACAAACGAATTTCAAATTTCAATAATTGATAAGAGTTTCTTGGACCGATCAATCTGGTTATGTAACATACGGCATTGATTAATTGCAGTATGACTTACCGAACCCTGTGAGCCTTTTTTGGATACTGAATATTCTTGACAAAGTGGGGCATAAATGTTGTAACCATCTATATCACCAGCCTCATCATACGCCCGGTTCATGAAGTCGTCACATTGTTTTGAATCTTTTCCATTAAAATAGTGGCAATAGGTGTGGATGCCCTTGTTGGTTTCATCAGAGTTTAAAGCATGCGTCCATAAAAAGTCAAATACTCCCAAATAACCTGTAGGATCATCAATCCAGCCATTCCCAACCTGAAAAGTTTTATCATCACTCACTAAAGTTAGGAGAAAATCATATATCGAGCTCCAAATTCCAGGAGTACAAAACGTACGGAGAGAGATCTACTTGTTGTACATTGAACATACCGCAATGCCTTTAAGATTAATCACTGTTTGATTTGAGTTTTTGTTGTTGAGAAGAATGGTGTAAGCAAGCTGGGGCACATAGTGACCAGCGTAACTCTCTCCAGTTATGTAAAAATCCCGGGTTTTATATTGCGGGAACCTCTCGAGCCAGTTTACAAGGAAGGTGTACGCATCTTCTGCAGTACTCTTGTCACCTGTACGGTCATAATCGGAGGATGTATTGGAATACGAAAAGCCTACTCCAGCTGGGGATTCTAAGAAGATCACATTCGCCACTGGCAAGCTCAATCAAAATCGTAAGAACACATGAGTAATTTCATAATAATTACACAAAAAGTAAAGGAAGAATAGGTAGTCAGATGTGGCCAAGTCAAGTTTTAATTCTGACCATTGTTCCACGCATAATTGTTTCGGAAAAGAGTTTTGCCATCGCTATTTACTCTGAAAGGTCCTAATTCCGTCATTGCTCCAGTTAATGAAGAACATCCTGGTCCTGAAATTACCAAGGTACCAAGATGAGCATATATAATAGCTAGTGTAGCTAACGAAAATGATGACTATGAAACAATTTGATTGATACCTCCATTGAGCCATAAAACCAAAGGATTTGTAGAACAGTTCTCTGGGGACTCAGCAAAGTAGTAGAAAAGTGCTCTGCCAGCCTGAGAATCGACAGTCACATATCCTGCGTAATGGTTAAAATCCACAGCATTAGGTTGTCCAGGCAATGCACCAATTCTATCAGCCTCCATGGAGCCATCTTGGGGCTGTATGCAATTGGGAGAATACCCTGTTTTTTTATTGAACCATGCCAAAGAATGTGCAGCAGCAGGTTTTCGTGATAATCTGGACTTGAGAAAGCTACGAAGGGTTCCAGCCTGGTTGGCTTCTCCACAAGTGAGAAGCCCCAAAAGGCACATAAAGAGTAGCATCCATGTATACCCTGCAAGTTTCATATTTTCTTGGCTACTGTGCTATTATTAGTAAAATGTCAAGGAAATTTATAGTTCTAACACACTTTAGAGGGCGTCAAGATCAAGGCACCTAGATTTTGGTTATTGAGGCTTTCAGAAAAAGGGATGATATTTCCATAGCTTCTAATTTTATGTAATTTTCAAATAAAAGATTTTGGATGAACTAACCAGCTGTTTTCGATCTATTGTATAGTAAATTATAATTTACTGATTATTACTACAATGTAATATTAGAATGTTTTGGCTTATTTCGCTTTCATTGCACAGTTTACTACAGTACTTTAATTGCCTAGGTAGGTAGCATTGTAATCATCGCGCTTCTCTAATCCGATTATTTTTCTTTCATTTTTTTTTTCATACGAAGAAAATTCATTTTCATCAAAGTAATTTATTTTATCTTCATTTTGATATAAAAGAGAAGTATAAAGGAAAAAAAAATTCAAACTTTGAGCTTCAAATCTTCTGAAAATGATAACAATAGTTAAGTCAAATCTAAATTGTTATCGTATAGTGTTTCATTATTTCTAATTATATCTGTTTGTGTAATTTCATATATAGCTCATTCCGCCAGTGACTGAGAAAGGCAAAAATAACTGACGGGGAAGGCTAGAATGTAAAAGGCAATGGGGTTTGAACCCGTAAAAGTAAGACGCTTATCCAAGACCACACCATCCCCAACCTCAATTATAAAATATATAGAGAAAAATCTTTGGGGCAGGCCTGAAACTATGAAGTTTAATTTGGTCGATTGCCATTGTTCTTATACTCCATTGGATTTATTGAGGAAGGATATTTATCAAGTACCACGAGTCAAATTCAAACGGAACTTTAAAAATTAATATTTGGCAGCAATCGGCCAGGAAAAATATGGAACAGCCTAACATTGAAATTGTCTCAAAATCGGTGAACCATCTATTTGGACGTTTTGAAATTAACCAAACCAGTTGCCTATATCATTATTTCAATAGTTAATTCCAACAGTACAAATTTCTCACAATTTTCCAACAAAGATCAAACATGGAAGAAACCAGTTCTTGGTATTTAGTGTTATGATTTTGTCAAAACAGATTTTGAGCTTGATAAAACATCAGGACAATGCCAAACTTAGGCTGTTTAGCCTCGAAAGGTTGATTAATAAAAAAAATATACTACTCATTCTTTCTCGTTTATTCATTTAATTTTTTAAGTGTCTCAAAATTATTTTTTTTATAAAAAAATAATACTCTTTATATATATATATATTTCAAAATCTATATTTATAATTCTTTTTACATTTTGATTTTTTTTTGAAAGGCTTATAAGTTTTATTAATCTGTAATATAGTTTACACAACTTGCAATAGGTCACGTTTACTAAGTTAAGATACATGGGAATTCCCGCTGTTATAGCAATTTGTTTAATTTAATCTTTTTATTTAAAATTTTGTTAATTTAATTTTGTACATTGAACATTATATACATTTGGATCTTTATAAGTAATTTTATCTAAATTGAAATATTTGATGTCTCAAAAATAAAAACATGACATGATATAAAAATATTTTAATTAAAAAGAAATTTACCACGTGGTTTTTATTATTTTTTTTCTTTTCCATTTTACCCAAACCTACGCCATTTTAGTGGAGCTAAAGTTTATTTTCCCAGTTTTTCATCTCCTCTTCTTTCTAGCACTGTAGCTCTCCTCTCTCTCTCTCTCTCTGCCTGCCCTTCTCTTCCCAACCCTCAACCCAGATTCCGGCCACCAGTAGTTGATTTCCAGTAGTCCAAAATTTTTTTAAAAAAATGTAAAACTCTTTTTCACCTTCTTTCCCTTAATTGGGATAGTTTTTTTCTTTAATCGGGATAATTCTTTCAAAATCTATTCCGATTTTCCTAAATCGCGTGAAAACCTTTCAAAATCCCTTTGATTGTCCTCAACTACTAAAGATGCACTTCGCAAAGTGAATGGTTTTATTTGCGAATTAGAGGTGTGAAATAGACGAAGAATTACCATTGACTTTAAGTGGCCTTGTGACATGAAGATGCCAACCACAAGGTTGAAGATGAAAGTTGATCATAAAGGGCAGCATTAATGGAGTATTACTTTTTTTATATTAAAAGTTATGAAAAATCAATTTTATAAAAAAATAAAATTTTCATATTAAATAGACTATAGTCAAATTCTTTTTTAAAAAGCTGGTAAAATCAAAATATTAATAAATTTAGTAGGAAAGGAGTAACTCCTCGGGTTTCAAAATAACACACTGAACTGACCCTTTAACAATTATGCGTCGTGGATAAAAAGTCACAGAGAGTTTTTTTTTTTTTTTTGTGAGCAAGAGAAGAGAATTTAAATTTTATTTTTAAAGTAGGAAAATAATACATTAATCAATAAATTAAATATTGTAATACAAAAATTATACAGAGTTTCTTTGATAATTAAAAAATATTTTATAAAAAATATATTATTTTTTATTATTTGAATAAATTGTTAAAAATTTAAAATACAAAGAAACCATGGATTTTTAAACTTAACCATTATTGGAATTTTTAAATTTAAATAATTTTCAATGTTCAAGTCTAAATAGTATTTTTATTTTTTAAAAAGATATCTTATTCTTTTCAGAAACGTAAGATATTTTATGAGTTTTTTTAGTGATTTGTCAAATATTTTATATATGAAAAGTTTTTTAATTTTCCAAATAAATTTTCTGATTCCAATGCATATGATTGTACAAATTATAAATATATGAAAAGTTACATAGCCTTCTGATCTGTGTCTTCAATTGACAATTAAACAAAAAAAACTACTCTTTAGTTAAAATTTTTATTTTACTTTTCTGTAATTTTGACAAATTACAAAAATAATTCACTTTTTGATACATAATTTAGTTATTCTACTATTCTCAATTTCAACAAATTTAGTTTTTGATAAGTTTTTATTATACTTTTTCATAATTCACTTTTCTGAGACCCATATAGTGTTCCTTTTTTTTAACCGGTTCTTTCATTTCTATGTTGTCAGTTTCTTTTTCTTCAAATTTTTGAAGGTTCAACTTATGAGGAGTTATACTTGGTTCCTTCTATGTGTCAAATATTTTTGTTAGATTTGCTTCATGCAATGATTTAAAGCTAACCTTTTTTTTTTTGGGTCAATATGTTTGTATTATGGAGATCCATAATATTGTTTTTAAAACTATAATTTCATTAATTCTCTTTCTACTAAGAACATATCACTTACAATTATTTAATTATATTTTTCATTCACAATCATGGAATTATATAGGATCCACTAAGCCGTCTTTCTCTATCTCTACTTGTCTAAAACTTTAATTCCAAGTAACCATACTGCCTAAACTTTGGAGCCCAAGTAATCGTTGAATAAATGTGATTTTTATTAAAATGAGAATAGCACAAACGAATACAAGGAAAAAGCAGCAATTCATCTCTATCTTTCTATTTTCTTGTCGGGAATCCTGTGGGTCATGGTGAGGAAGGATGGGAGAATCCCTTGAAGGAATGATGAAATCAAGGTTAGGGCACGTTCTGGCTGGTTGCTTGGGACCAGATGCCCCGCTCCTCTAACTGAAGCTAATGTCAATCCTTCGCACGCCACCACATACCCTCCAACCTGCATCAATATTACAACTCTGTAATCAAACTAACTGAGTGCTACCAGTCAGGGAGACTCGACTTTTCATAATCGAACAAATGCCATGAAGAAATGAACAAAGAAAAATAAAGAAATAAAACAAGAAAATTAATGATGGTCTGGACTTCGTTACCTCTTGGTTGGTATACCATGCATGCCATGCAGTCTTGACAGGGAGCTTGGGAAGGTTTAATGAATACCTAGTGGCAGCAACTGGCACACGTCCGTCTGTGTCGCCACTGCAAATGCAATCACAATTACGTCAATATTCTTGGGCTAGGTGCTAGTCAATTCTTCTGTTGTTTTTGCTCCCATATTATTCCTCTTACTCATCCAATTTTGATGAAATTAAACTTGCTTGTACACCCAGACGCTCACTCCACTTGCTACGATATCCTTGATGATAGGTAGAATGGTAACCGGGCGATCTGTCCACGCATAAGCTCTGCAAATTAGTCAATATTCACCAAATTTAGGTTTAGTTAATCTAGATTAACAGCATTCATTCTTTTTATAAAACTCAACACAATCATTTTGAGTACCTGCATTGGCTTCGACCAACATCCAAAATGAAACATGCGGCCATCTTTTAGTCCAACCTCGTTCTTGCATGCTGGGCTTGTAACGCCAAATTTAGAAAGAAGCTCTTAATTTCATTTAATGAAAGTAGAGATATTTAATTAATTTTTAGGATAAGAATTTGATATGAAAATATGAATAAAATTAGTATAATAATAATAAAATAAAATATTATCTTAATTTGATATGAAATGGAAGCTTACATGAGAATTTTAGGGGATTAAGGTCCCACTTCACCTACTGACTAACAACAATTCATAAATGCTTATTATTGGGGGAAGGAGAAAAGTGAAAGGGAATATGTTATAAATTGTTAATTAATTATTAATCCCAATAATAAATCCAGCTTGAGTAGAATGCATGCCACCAAAGTGGCAATGAAGCAATGAAGTTGCCTAGTTGTCTGGTCATGATCATGTTTGTTTAGATATTTCATTCCACTAAAAACAAAAACCTAAGATTGACTCACATTCAACTCAAACTCAACTCATAAAATATGATCATAAAAAACATTTACTGCCTAAGAAATAAAACTGGGTACTTTCATTATAAAAGGAAAAATAAACTCAGTTGGTTTTAGATGATGTTGAAAGACTTGTGTTACTTTTTGGTCAAAAGAAGAACATTTCAAATAAAATAGTACTCGTATGATTCACCAACCTAAACCTCATAGTTAGGCTTTAAGAGAAGGAACATGCAAATTCTAAATGTGGAAGAAAGTTTGCATGTTGTGCGTTAATCTAACAATCTAATTAAGCTGAATAAAACTATTTGATTATTTTTTGTATACATAGACAAATGCTTAATTTATGTCTAATTTTAAAAATAGTTAATTTATGTGCTTAGTGTAGACTCTAATAAGATAAAAAATAGACATTATGTTTTAAAAAGCTTTTAAAGTATTTAAAAAAAACTTAAATAAAATTATTATTTTAATACATTCAATCAAGTCATTTTATTTTTATTTTAAATCAAATATATGCTTATGACTAATGGTTGAGTAACTATTATTAATTAAAAAGTTATTTATCATTTTTATATCATGTAATATTATCATGATACTGATGTGAGAAGTGAAAAAAACTATGTGATCATATAACGTAATAATCTATTATAATATATCAGTATACTAATAAACATTATATAATATAAAATAATAAGTAATGTTTTAAGTAACAATTAGGTAAATAATAAGAATTTATTTGATACAAAATAAAAATATAAAGACGTGATTGAATGTAATAAAAAATTAAAAATTTATTTAATTTTTTAAAAATATTTTAATAATAGCTTAAAAAGTAACAAAAAAATCATATTCCAAATAACTTTTTTATAATTTCTGGGGATCAGCAAACTTTAATTCTGTATATCAACATTAAAAATCACCAAACTTTAATTCTGTATATATAAAGGATCAGGGTTGGTGATCTTTCGTCTAAATGATCCTGTAATTCTTACACATGCAACACCTGAAAACTCCCCTCTAACTCCATTTCAATTTTTTTTTTCAATTTTAAAATCAAACAGATTATCAAAATAAAAGAAAATTAAAAAAAAAGGAAAAAAAAGAAAAGGTGGCGGTAAGTGAAAAGGGGAATCGAGAAGTAGTTGGAGTACAAAGGAAGCGGAGGGAGAATGGGAAGGCCGAGTGAAGTATAAATGAGCCAAGTCTCTCTTCATTCCCTCGCGCCGTTCTCTTCAGTTTCTCTCCTCAAGAAACTTGTATCGTTTCCATTTCCTTTGCTTGCCTCTCGCTCTCTTGCACTCCCAACACGCGCCCCTCCTTCCTATCTCCGCCTCACCCTCCGTCCTTTCTCTCTTAGGTAACTCCATTTCTTACTTTCTTTCTGCTTTTCGTAGTTCAAGGGTTTCTTTCTTGAGAAAATAGAAAATGAAGGAAATGAAAACAAACCTGGAAAAAGAGATAAAATTTTGAGCATTTTTCTGATTCAGTTAAGGATAGTGAAAACCGTTTTGAAGTTCCTTAAATTTAGGATCTTAAAAAATGTTTATAATTTGATAAACACTGGATTTTCCTTCTGCCGTTTCATGCTATTTCTGAGTAACCAAACAGACTAACATGTGAGTTCTTTTCCTGCTTTTTTGTTCGATTTTATCTCTCTGTCGCTTATAATATACGTAATTTCAAGTTACTCAGATCTAATTTTTATATTGAGTATTTATATATGTAATTCAAATTGTTTAGTTGTTGCAATTTTTTTGGCTCGGCAATTTAGTTTTTGCAATTGTTAAGTTTGTTAGTGGCTTAAAGTTATTGCAATTTTAATTTTAAGATTTTTATTATATAAACTTACCTTAGATTTATAATTTGAAATTGAATTTGAATTTGTAGCATTCAACTTTTAGTCATTTTCTTTGATTAAACTCTTAAATTTAACATGCGAACGATTTGGCTCAATATTGGCTGCATGTATTCCGTGCTAGAGAATTTGGGTTCAATTTCCCATCTTGAGCTATTATCCACATAAAAAAAGAAATCTAACTTTAACTGATTATCTGTATAAGAAGGTGAATTTTGTTTCACCTACCTTGTGCATCAATAATAATTTAGAATGTTGTCTCAAATGACTCCTTTTGAGGACAAATCTTATTTTCATGATTGTTGGCGAGGTTGAACCTGAATTTAAAATCAAAGTGATACCTTTTATTTTTTATTTTATGAAACAGAGCAATGGCATCACACATTGTTGGTTACCCTCGGATGGGACCCAAGAGGGAGTTAAAGTTTGCATTGGAATCTTTCTGGGATGGTAAAAGCAGTGCCGAGGAATTGCAGAAGGTGGCGGCAGACCTCAGGTCATCCATCTGGAGGCAGATGTCTGAGGCTGGAATCAAGTATATCCCTAGCAACACATTTTCATACTATGATCAAATGTTGGACAACACAGCAATGCTTGGCGCAGTTCCTCCTAGATATGGTTGGAATGGTGGTGAGATTGGTTTTGATGTTTATTTCTCAATGGCTAGGGGTAATGCCTCTGTGCCTGCTATGGAAATGACTAAGTGGTTTGACACCAACTAGTAAGTGATGAATACTTTGCGCAGAGTATTTCTTTTACAAAGTTTTTCTTATTCTTCATGGCATTAATTGTATTTATAATTTTGAAGTCACTACATTGTCCCGGAATTGGGACCAGATGTAAAGTTCTCCTATGCATCTCACAAGGCTGTTGATGAATACAAGGAGGCCAAAGCTGTGAGTTTCCTACATTCCCATGCTATCCTTGTTGGTTTTGCTCTTTAAGATTTTCATTTAGTAATTGCTTTTATTTAACGGGGAAGTTCATATATTCAAACTTTTTATATTTGAGTTTATCCCTAGCCTCTCAAAAAATTTTGGTTGTGCTGCTTTGGTAACAGTAACACCATTAAAAAGTTGAAGGAATTGCCACATTATTGTTGTTGTTGTTGTTGTTGTTGTTATTATTATTATTAAAAATGCTCTAAGGCATGTTTAATTTTTGTGAGATACAATTTAGATTTTACTATAAGTTCAACAACACCAAGAAGCTCTATTTTTGTGAGTTGAGGATATTTTTCTCCAAGTTTTCAACTGTGTAAGAATATGTAAACATGTTCCAAAGAATAAGCAAGTTAGATCTAGAATAAGCTATAACAAACTATTATATAAATCCATTTGCTGTAAGGATCTTTTACACACTTGAACTCTTAGATACGGAATGTTTCTATTAATCTTTAAATGGATCCTATATATCAGAATGACACCCATTGATCCAGAATTCATGGTTGTACCTTGATAGTATCACCTTTGCAGATGAAAGTTGTGATTTAAGAGGAATATTATTTTCACCTCATCACATGGGATCCAATTCAGAAAATGATGCTTTCAATGTAGAATGTCCTCTAGGAGTATTTTACTTTGGAAAATTGTTCATCTATTGTGAAAATATGCTTTCAATTTTTTTGTTAATTATTGGAAATCTAAAATTCTCCACCTAATTGTGTTTGTTGATTTGCTAATTATTGTTTAATTTTGTGGTGCAGCTCGGAGTTGACTCTGTCCCTGTCCTTATAGGCCCTGTTTCTTACTTGTTGCTATCAAAACCAGCAAAGGGTGTGGAGAAATCCTTCTCTCTTCTTTCCCTAATTGGCAAGATCCTTCCAATTTACAAGTAAGGCACTATAACTTTTTGCTTGACCTTGGTGAATCTACAAATTATTGGGCTAAGCTATATTGAAATCAGTGCAGGCATATTGTCTTAAGTGTTTTCTAATAAATTTTCCTTGACAGGGAAGTTGTTGCTGAACTAAAGGCAGCTGGTGCAACCTGGATTCAGTTTGATGAGCCCACCCTCGTGTTGGATCTTGAGTCGCATCAACTGCAAGCATTTACTCACGCCTACTCAGAGCTAGAATCATCTTTATCTGGCTTGAATGTTCTTATTGAAACTTACTTTGCTGATGTTCCTGTTGAGACATACAAAACACTTACTTCATTAAAGGCTGTAACTGGGTTTGGATTTGATTTGGTTCGTGGAACAAAAACACTTGACTTGATAAAGAGTGGATTTCCTTCTGATAAGTACTTGTTTGCTGGAGTAGTTGATGGAAGAAACATCTGGGCTAATGATCTTGCCTCTTCACTTAGTACCCTGCAGGCTCTTGAGGGTATTGTTGGCAAAGGTATTTAGGCATTACTACATTCAATTCTACTTGGAATTTTAGTACTTTACTGAGAAATTAGGAACAATTTTGGATTTGTTCTTCTACAGAAAAAGTTGTGGTCTCTACATCATGCTCTCTTCTCCACACTGCGGTGGACCTTGTGAATGAAACTAAGTTGGACAAAGAGCTGAAGTCGTGGCTTGCATTTGCAGCACAAAAAATTGTTGAAGTAAATGCCTTGGCTAAGGCATTGGTTGGGCAAAAGGATGAGGTATTTCTTCATTGCTAGTTTTGGTGGGTTTCTATATGGAGGATGTGGTTAGTGCTAAAGACTATAGAGTGTTGATAGTTTTAATAGTGTTGATCAGCATCAAATAGAACCTTATAGACGATATATGTTTTTAGCCATGGAAGAGTTTTCCATCCATTTTACATTCCTGATACTTGAATTACATTCCACAACCTCCTTGGCTTTATAACTGCACGCTTACAGCATTTTCTTTCTTTTTTTACTTTTGATGGTCATTCTATTAGGCAGATAAATGAGGGCACCCTATAACTTTGAAATATGTTATTTATGATCTAAAGATTTATGGCGTATAGCTAGTTGGAATGCTCTAGGCATCTCATTCCTTTTTCATCTTTTTGCAGGCATTTTTTGCTTCCAATGCTACGGCTCATGCTTCAAGAAAATCATCTCCTAGAGTGACAAATGAGGCTGTGCAGAAGGCTGTATGTAGTTTTCAGAGAACAGTTGCTGCCATTCATTTTCTGGAATGGTCCAATGCAACCTTGTTTTTACTTAACATTTTGGTTTTCTCTTGTACAGGCTGCTGCCTTGAGGGGTTCTGATCACCGTCGTGCCACAAATGTAAGTGCTAGGCTGGATGCCCAGCAGAAGAAGTTGAACCTTCCAATTCTTCCTACCACCACTATTGGATCTTTCCCTCAAACCATGGACCTTAGAAGAGTGCGTCGTGAGTACAAGGCTAAAAAGTAAGACTACTTGCTTTTTCAGGTTATGTTACTATTTAAATCATTCTTTTCGTTGCATAGTAAACCAGTTTTGCCCATATATTTGTAGGATCTCTGAAACTGATTATGTCAATGCCATCAAGGAGGAAATCAACAAAGTTGTCAAGCTCCAGGAAGTGCTTGACATTGATGTTTTGGTACATGGAGAGCCAGAGGTGAGTTTTTATCATGACTAGAATGGTTAAGTTACTAGAATGGTTATGTACATTTGAGCTTTAACTTCTTATGGTACAAAAGGTCTTAATTTCTCATGGTATTTAGCAAATGTACTTTGTCAATGCAGAGAAATGACATGGTTGAGTACTTCGGCGAGCAATTATCTGGTTTTGCCTTTACCGTGAATGGGTGGGTTCAGTCATATGGATCTCGTTGTGTCAAGCCTCCTATTATATTTGGTGATGTGAGCCGCCCCAAGGCCATGACTGTCTTTTGGTCTTCAATGGCTCAGAGTATGACTAAACGACCTATGAAAGGAATGCTTACTGGCCCTGTTACTATTCTGAACTGGTCCTTTGTGAGAAATGACCAGCCAAGGTGAGTAAAGGCAAAATTTGTTATAAATGCAAATTATTTATAGTATTTTCTATTATATAACCTATAGTACCGTTGCCTGTTCTTAGGCATGAAACCTGCTACCAGATTGCCTTGGCCATTAAGGATGAGGTTGAAGATCTTGAGAGGGCTGGCATTACTGTTATCCAGATTGATGAAGCTGCTTTGAGAGAGGGTTTGCCTCTGAGGAAATCTGAGCAGTCTTTCTATCTGGATTGGGCTGTTCACTCCTTCAGGATTACTAACTGCGGCGTGAAAGACACGACTCAGGTTTCTAATTCCCAACCTCTTTTTAGGAACTGAGGCATCAAAGAAAGTATTTGGTTTCTTAAACCTTAACCATTTTACATATCAATAATCTTTTTAAAACTTGTCAGATGTATATATTACAGGAATTAGAATTATAAAATATAGCAATAAATAAGGCTTCTTTTTAAATCAGGGAAAATTCTAAGAACAATGAAAGAAGCTTCTTTTTTCTTTTTCTTTTCTTTTGAAATGACACGACTCACTTGGTATTTGACTTTCCTTCATAGAATTCTATTGGCATTTATTAATGCAATTCAATATGGAAGTTTGCCGTGTGCATAGACAAAAAGCTTGGATTTGTTTTCTGAACATGGTATTGCAAACATATTGGACAGATTCACACCCACATGTGCTACTCGAACTTCAATGACATCATTCACTCGATCATAAACATGGATGCTGATGTGATCACCATCGAGAACTCGAGATCAGATGAAAAGCTTCTATCTGTCTTCCGTGAGGGAGTCAAATATGGTGCCGGGATTGGTCCTGGTGTGTATGACATTCATTCCCCAAGGATCCCATCTACCGAAGAAGTTGCTGACCGTATCAACAAGATGCTTGCAGTCCTTGAGAGCAACATTCTGTGGGTCAATCCTGATTGTGGTCTCAAGACACGCAAGTACACTGAAGTCCAGCCTGCTCTTAGCAACATGGTTGCTGCTGCCAAGCTCATCCGTACCCAGTTGGCCAGTGCTAACTAAGTGAGTCTACCGGCTGCCATAAGATTTATCTCTCAACCTTTGAGAAGGGAAAAGAATCTGCCAGAGCGTGAATAATATTTTGGCTTTTCGATGGAATCGTTTACACTTCTTTTTCTTCGCTTAGGAGTTAATTGATATATATATTCATATCCAGATCGACCTATGATCTTTCATCTTAATATAATATTCTATCTCTTGATCTCCATGAAGCTGAGTCTGTCCTCTCTTGTAATTGTTTCCTATATTTTTCTCCTCCTCACATTCTTTACTTGAGAGAGTGCCTAAATTAAGGGGCTGGAAATTGGAGACTGAGAGTGGGTTTGGCATCCTTTTGACCAAAAATAAATAAATAGGACTAATTTAAATGGAAAGAGATGGGCTTGGGGAAGTAATCAATTGATTATTTAGTTAAAATACTTTGGCTTTAATAAATGTGAGTCTATGCTTTTCCATTCCCAAAATTTTAAAATTTTGCCATAATTTTGCATTGCTTCTCAAATCTATTTTTATTGGGCGAACCCTTTTTGTTATAAGATATATAGATAGCTTTTTTTCTTTTTTAATTATGAAACACACATGAGGTTCCTTGACTAGGAATACTAGGTTACAACATAATACTAGTATAGTTATTATGCAGAGAGTAAGGATGATAGTGATGAAAGCAGCAGAGCAGCGGCAGCGGTAGCAGCCCTTGTAATGGGAAACTAGAGGAAAACACAATCACGAATCTTGGCTCTCTTACGACGTTTGGGTCCAGCGTTTGCTTTCTCTACCTTTTGGCTCCGATGGCTGTTAACAGGCCTCTGCTTCCTTCTGTGAAATGCAAATCAAGGCTTTCGACTCTTAGACATCCAAGTCATAATCTGCCTTTTTCTTTTATCCTTTTTCCCTTTTCTTTTTTCTTTGTTCTTCTTTTGATTCTTCAAGGGTCAAACACAATCAACCAAATTCAAATTTTGAAATGTCTCTGTTAACCAAACGAAAAAAATGTGAAAGCGATTTTTGAAACAAGGAAGTAAAACACAACATGTCTATCTCCTCTCCTATTCTACCACTAGTGGGCGAATGCGAGTGATGAAAGTGGGCGGCTCTAAAAGAGGACATGAGATTCGAAGTCGCCCCAACATAATCTAGAAATTGGAAAGACAAGGTGAGAGTGATCACATTCTGAAAGAAGACGGGCCCAGAATTGTTCCATTCCGAATGAATGCACCCAAAGATTTGCCAAACAAAGGAATCAGATGCTTTTCCGCAGGGACACTAGTCGTCCAATCCAACTTTCTAACTAAGACCCAGCATTTATATATGAATACAAATATTAAAAAGAATACTTGGGTTTCAAAGAAGTTGGTGTAATTGGCTTTCCGTGTAAGAACCGTGTCTTAAAGCTCAAAAAACAGACCCATTTTCGAGTGGAAAATAAAAAAAGGGTTATAATTAGGAGCATCATTTTTTGCCTAATACCCATTTTTCACTCACCAAAAGTTTTGCTTTTCTTAATTTTCTATTTTTGTTTTCTAATTAATAATGCATATAAATAAATAAATATTTTTTTTTTGTTGACAAAATCCTTGGAATGAGATCGGTACAGCCAATTTGGTGTATTTTTCTTCCGACCAAATTAGTGAAAATTATGTATGTTTACAAAAACATAAAATATTAGGAAATTTTCCTTAACATAAAGCTTTAAAAGGGAGAGTGAGTCCATGACACTGTCATTTCAAAAAGGGAAACAGATACACGTTAGAAACCCTTTTAATATCTGGAAATTAACTTCGTCTAGCACAATGATTTTCAGGATATTGCTTGGTGTAGCCATCAATGTTTTAATCGCTTGAGGAAAAGAGCTTTTATCATAATATTCATCGTTAGAAGGATAGATTATTATTATTATTATAAACTTAAAACTTGGCGGCTTTGTACAAAACCAACCCAGACCAACACTCCGTGTCAAAACAAACCAGTCTAGTTTAAAAGGTTAGAGATGAATTCCTTGGAAATTTACCTCTAATGTTGACACCCTGGTTGGTAACCAAACAACAGCACACAAGAAGAAATTGTGAGCTCAGCTTCTTTATTTATTTATTTGTTTATTTATTTTAAGATGATCAGCATAAGCAATGTCCATGATGAAAAATGGAAATCAATCAGAGAATCACAGCAAATAAAGACATACTGAAATTTTGAAATATGGTAAAATTAGTCACCCATAAGAAAAAACATCGAATCCTCTTCGGAATTGTTCTAGGTTCATGGCACCAAGAATAGAAAGAAAGCACCAAATGTAAAAGATAGACACTAACAACCCAGACTACTGAACAAAAAACAGAGCAAACAAGTAGGATATACTAAGGTCCCGTCCACAAAATAATGCAAACAAGAAACAGACAACCACCCAACAAAAACTAGTAACATAAAACATAGATGTCCTATTGAGAAATAGAAATCTTAGCAAACTTATCTGCCCTGTTCCCTTTTTTTCCCATTTTTGGATCTTGGTTATGGTTGGAGGGGTCCTTACTTGGCCATCATGACTTTGACAAACTCCTCATAGTTGATCTGCCCATCACCATCAACATCAGCCTCACGGATCATCTCATCAACTTCCTCATCTGTAAGCTTCTCACCAAGATTCGTCATCACATGGCGAAGCTCAGCAGCAGATATGAAACCATTCTGGTCCTTGTCAAACACCCTGAAAGCTTCTTTAAGTTCCTCCTCAGAATCAGTATCCTTCATCTTCCTAGCCATCAGGTTCAGGAATTCGGGAAAATCAATGGTCCCATTTCCATCAGCATCAACTTCATTGATCATGTCTTGGAGCTCTGCCTCAGTAGGGTTCTGCCCAAGAGATCGCATCACAGTCCCCAGCTCCTTGGTAGTAATGCAACCTGCAGCAAGGATGAATATCATTGGTTATGAAACAATCAATGCAGCTATGTTTGGCAAGAAAAACTGGGAAACAATTATTGTAATACCTACAAACAGGTCCAATAATATTTCAAGTTAAAAAATAGATGAAATTCAAACTTGTATTAATGCCATATATACTTCACAGAGACGAACACATAGCCATACAAGTAATGATAAGGATACTAAACATTTTTCCAAAGTGCCAAAAATAAAGACATGGATGCTTGGGCAACAATGCATTCAGTCTTGACTTATGGAGCTACAACAATCTAGCCACTGCAACATTTCAAGATGCAGAAACATCTTCAATCAGAAGCTTGATGAGTCATGGATCAGCTAATATAAATCACAAACATGTTTTCCAGTCATCAACTGATTCAATAACCTTCAAGTCATAAGTACCAAACATAATATTTCCGAGTTTAGTATTAAGGATCACAAAATTAACCAATCGAATCATCCACAGAAACTCGAGTTTCCATGAACTTGCAATATGCGCACATTCTGATCCTAGATTCACAACTACCAAACTACGTTATATAAACATAAAAGCTTATTTCCATGACAGAACAATGAGTCAATGACTTTACCACCAACACGCATGTCCAACAAAACGATAATGATTCTATATTTCAATATAGGTTTGAAAATGCAGGCAGCAGGTTCAACCAAAGGGGATCACATATCAAAATCCACGGAAGCTTCATCACTCAGATTAAAAATTTAGGCAAAAAAATACGACCTTTAATCATGATTAAGTCGTAAATGAAATCAAATCAGCAAATCACAATCCGAATCTCATGCATAAATTATGCAACAAATCACCAAATAAAATGACGATCTAGACAGGTCACGCTTGCATCTAGAGAGATCTAACCCTAACAAGTCAAATGAATGTAATCAATGAGACGACCGAGAAAGGTCAACAATAATGAAAAATGTCAAAAAAAGGGAACATTTAAAGCGATAGAATCAAGAACCAGAACAATCAAAATCAAAGAAATGAAATCAAAATGGAAAATCCAGCAGGATCATAATTTCATAAATCAGAACCCTAGATCCGTCACATCATTCAAATCACAAAGGAAAACGATCGCGAGAACAACAAATACAACAAAAAAATAAGCATTAAAAACGAAAACTTTGCTTAGATCTGCAAATCAGAGCTGAATCAAACGAGCAAGAGTATTAGAAACATATTTAAAATGAAAAAATTAAGAAAAAAAGAAGAGAGGGAGGGATGAGAGAAAGGACCATCGCCGTCCTTGTCAAAGAGGCTAAAAGCCTCCTTGAACTCAGAGATCTGGTCGTCGGTAAGCTGATCGGCCATATTCTTCTTCTCTTGCGTTTTCTTTTCTCGGGAAGAGAGTGTTTGGGGAGAAAGAAAAAGTCGCGTAAGAAAATGATGACAGCGTGCAGGGTTGAATGTGGAAAATATAGAAGGGGGATGGCAGGGCTATATAAAGGGCCCAAAGTTGGGCCCAACACAAATTAAGGCATCTGATTCTCTCTCATCAGCACGCATTTTCTCTCTCTTTTTTTCTTTTTTTGCCCTTTTTTTAATTCTACAATTACAGCAGATATTTCCTTTAAAAAAGAGTTTCCTTTTTGACAAATCCTTAATTGATTTCAATAGTTTCCTCCCAAATATTTTTAAATATTTTATTTCTAAATTATTTTTTTTGAGGGGTTAGCCTTAAAAGTAATCTTCTTTAACTATAATTTCTTGATTTGTTGGTTTATTTATTTTATTTATTCGTTGACTTCCCTTTTTCAGAATATAAATAGATAATTATGGTTGTAATTTATATATATAGATATATTTTTGTAAACAAAATGAAATTATTTAAATTATCATCTTTAAATAAATTAATCAAGTTCAAAGTATTTTCCATTGGTAGTGTTCCACGCGTAGCGTGGACCTCATAACATAACATGTGGTCTAAAAGGTAGACGGAAAGAACAAGGAACCCATACGGACCGAGGGAGCAAAGCTTAGTATTCTTGTCTCCTGGAATTTGAGACATAAATAAGATATTTGGTATATGTGATGTGATTGCATTCATTTAAAATTAGTATATATTCATCATTTCAATTCATGCTCTTTGTCCTCCATATATATATGTGCTTTAACCAAACTAGTATTACTTTACTTAAATTTGTTAAAGGTTTTTTTTATATTGACTTTCATATATTTTTCCTTTGTTAAAGTTTTATGTTATCGTTCTATTAAAAAGAAATTATTACATTTATGTCTTTTTTTTCATAATATCAAGCATAGTTTAATCAATTTAAGATATATCATGTAAATAAGGATTAGCAAGTGACATGATAATTGTTATTAAATTATAAAGTCGGGATTAAAGATATTCATAAATTTAAATTCAAGTTTGATTTTTTTTTTTCATAATTGAAAGAAAAAGATTTGAATCTTACTTTTTAAGTAATGAAATAGTATATTAACTAATGAATCAAATATTTAGATACAAGTTCGAGTTTGATTAAGTAAAGTTACTAAATTTATATTAGTATTTATTATTAAAATATTATAAATATATTTTTATTGATATTTTAATAATTATCAATTTTTTAAAAAATTAATTTAAAATGTTAACTTCGGTTCCATACATGCTTATATAAAATTCTTTTACTAAATTTAGATAGAAAATATTGATGTAATAAAAAGGAAAATTTTTATATTTTGGGTGAGATAAAATGACAAAGATTTAATTTTTGAGTGAGACAAGAAGATAAAGTTGGGTTGAAAGGCATGTAAATCATCTAGGGTTTGCCTAATGTCTTAATTTGATAGTGAAGACATAATCATATAAGGCTGGAACGAGATACAGTATGAATTAAAGCCGTATATTCACTATTTTAAAAGTCCGGTAGTGGGCCGCGGACAGGAGATGATTCCGCGTTGTAGCTTATTGGCCACGGAGCAATCTGTGATGGCACAATTAAGACAGTTGAAAAAAAGTAAAGGAAAGGTTCTGGACAATGAGAGAGAAGAATATCGGATAAGGAGAAATTCTTTGTGCTTTTTCAAGCCTGGGAAATGTCAAAATAGTACACTCAAAAGAAATAAAACATTATCTCGTGCATTGTCAATAAAATTTGTAAATTTCACTAACGAAATTAAAGGATTACCACATACTTTATTACAGCATATTTAAAAAAAAAATTCATAAATTAGCGTGATAAATAAAAAAGCATGTAACAATAACTTTGTTTCCTTTGTAAAATTTAAAAATTTTATCCATATGTATAAAATAATAATATTTAAATAAAATAAATAAAATCGATTTTGTTAAGATATAATTGATTGAGACTCGATAGTTTGTCAGATTGTTAAAATTAAAACAATTATAAGCCTTAGGCTAATTATTTTCTTTGATAATTACAATTAAAACAAAAGATATATGAACTTTAGACTTATATTACCAACCAAGCCTTTTATTTTTTATTTCAAGGAAAAATTATTTATATTTTATAAAGATTGTGTAACTCAAAATTAATGTTATTATGATATTATTTATAATATTCAAACCCAATATTATTAATTATCAAAAGTGAACAAACTTACAAATTCAACCAATCAATCCCTGGTTAATAGGATTGTTGTTTTGGGTTTAGGGTACAATAACAAAATTTAATAAAATTGAAGTATAATGATAAAATTTAACATTAAGTGAATATATAATAATAATTTGATCTTAATCTCTTCAATTAAAACATAAAGCTAAGAATTCCTAGTACTACTAAATATGTTATATAATTAACTAATTAGACAAAATTTTCCTCGTTCCTTTGATTTAGGGATGAAGCAAGGTATTCTTAAGTACTTGACTTGATTATATAGAATTAGAGTACATTATACTCAAGTTTGGGATGGATTCAGATAATAATTTTGCTACCTGTATTTTGAGTACCAACACATCCGATTATGTATTATATGGCATATAACACATAATTAAATATGTAAAATTTTGTTGATGTTAGAAATCGAACTTTTCATTTATAATATATTATTGTTAGTCAAATTATTCATCATATGTTATTAATATATTTAAATAATTAAAATATTCAGTTATTAGTTATATTTAAATAATATCATATTACAAGAAATATAATTATTATTATATATTGTAAAGTGTTATGATTAAATATAGCAATCAATTATGCCTATATTAAGTATAATAGGTATTTACATTTTCAAATTTAAAACATAAATAATATGATTATATATTAAGTCATGGAATATGTAATTATAGATTATATATTTTAAATGAGATAAGTTATATGCTTTTTTAAATAAATATAAGGTATATGTTAATATTAATATATGATAAATATATATGCTACATAATAATATTATAATTATTACACCTAAAATATATAATATTTTTTCGCCTATGTAAACTTATATACTACATATAAATAAGTTATATTAATAGATTATAAATATTAATATATTTAATTTATATATAAATATTACTATTTACTATATACTCATTAACATATTAAATAAATTATATTTAATATATAATAATTACTATACTTATATCCTAAATATTAATATGTTATATGAATATGTTATAATATTTATATATTTAATTTATATAAATATTATTATATAATTATTATAATAAAATAATTTATTAATTATTATTATTATATAAATAGAACTTGTAATTTATAAAAATTATAATTTATGAAATTATTAATATTACATTTATGCTTACGTCAATAGAACATGTTAAAGTTTTGCTATTGAGTAATAATAACTATTAATAACTTTTTATTTATACGTATAAATAAAAATATAATATAAATAATAATTATAACTCATAAGATGTTTGAGATATTTGTTTTTGTTATTTAAGTTGTTGTTTGAGATATTAGTTTCTGATTATTTAAATTTAATTTTTTTTGTTTGTTTGCTTTTATAAATTTAATTATTAGTCAATTGTAAGGATGTAAAATGTAATTTATTCTTATATATGGATTTAGGTAATTAAGTACTCAGGAAGAATATAATATTTATTTTGTACATAATCAGGTTTTTAAATAAATTCAGATCATTAGTAAATAGTGTGATGATAATAAAATTCGGGTTCAAGTAATAAATTTAAAAAATATTTAAATAATTGTAAAGTTCGAATACTCTATTTATTAATTATATTTAGGTTCAAATGTTTCAAAATTAACAAAATCCTATTTGTTGACATGTATGCTCTGATTCCTTTCTCTCGTTTTTTAACCACTTCAAGCAGTACAATGCCCACTTTCCATCTAATAAGTGTGATAATCACATCTTATAAGAGAAAGCATCAAATTTTATTTGATTGTCATTTCTATTCTTTTTTTTTTCTTTTTAAAAGATTGCTACCTATCCGTTCATTTCTGTTCTTATTTACTTCTGTTTATTCCCAAGATGCCCAAAAATATAAAAGACAAAAAGTAGAACTATTTTTATTAAAATTGAGTAAATAATTAATATATAAGACACATTTAACAATAATTATTTGTTCATTTGTTTGTATTTTAATATTTATTTAAAAAACAGTTCCACAAAAAGCTACTAGATCCAGAATACATCCAAAACGCTTCCACACCCACCCTTTCACATGATTGGAAAAATTTACTTTATACTGCGTGGAAGCCGAAAAAATAGAAAAGAAAAAGAAGCAAACGTGAAGCAGATTGAGTGATTAACCGTCACGCGGGAAGCATGTGCATTTCCTCTGCCACTGTTTCACTCCCTCTCTATAAGAAGTCCAAACATGAAAAAGGAGTTTTCCTTCGACTTCCTCTTCATTTCATTTCGTTCTCTTTGCAAAGAAAGCAAAACCGAAAATGTACAAGGCGAAGTTGCAGGAGCTGTGCCAGCAAAAGCGATGGGCATTGCCAAGGTACACTTCCATGAAGGATGGCCCTGATCATATCCCTCGTTTCAAAGCCTCTGTTTTTCTCAACGGCATGTCGTTTCACTCTTCCACCTCCTGCAAATCCTGTAAAGAAGCCCAAAACGACGCTGCTAAGTCAGCTTTCCTTCACTTCACTTCTTCCTCCCCTGCTGCTACCCCAACTCCTGCTCAAGTGGTAACATTCCTCTCAATCTTCACTGTTTAGATGAAGCAAAGATTTGACTTATTCGTTTATTTCACTTGATTTTCTTTCACAGGTTAATATTGGATTTTACAAGAATCTGTTACAAGAGTTAACTCAGAGAGAAGACTTTACTACACCAGAGTATAAGACAATGAAATGTGGTGTGCCTCATAGGCCAACATTTTTTTCCAGTGTGGAGGTGGAAAGAGAGGTTTTCTATGGGAAAGGAGAGAAATCCAAGAAAGAAGCTGAGATAAACGCTGCTAAAGTTGCTTACACCACTCTAACGGAGCGTAAGTCAATTGGTTTTTTGTTCCTTAATATTTACTGGTATTATGGCACCAAACTACCCAATGTTATCCATGTCTTTTAAGACCAAAATCTGTACATGGTACCTAACCTTAATATGTTTGGTCCCTGACAAGGCTCTAATGTGAATACCAGGTAGAGATAAGAAATTATAGAGCTGCTCCTTTCTGTCTCTGCTAAACTGTTTTTCTTGTTTCAGGCTTACAGGGAAAGTGTTCTGGGTTCTGTTCACCTGAACTCTTTGCAGATGAACCTCGTAAATCTATGTTTACCTCAGACTTGGTTACTGCCGTAGAAAATGAAGAACATGCTGAAGAAAGTAAGTATGGCATCTGCCACTATTTCTTTTATTTATAGTTAGCTAGAATTTATTCATTTTCGAGCTTATTTTTTTTACTGCATTAGCTTGAACTTATACTTAATCGAGGCATCTTGTGTATGGTAGATGATGTGCAAGAAGTGAAAGCAGGAGAAAGAGTGTTAGCCAATTCTAAAAGCAGTCCTGACAATTCATCTTCTTGCTCTAAGTCTCTGCCTGTCTCACACAAAGAAGGTTCGTTATCTTCTACAAATGTTATTAATGCCGTTTAATGTTCTTTTGAGATCAAAATTTTATGTTTCCTAACCTTAATAGCTTAGGTCCCTGAAAAGACTTTAATGTGAATACCTGGTAGAGGCTAAGAAATTAGTTGCTACCTTCTTCCTGTCTCTGACAAATTATTTTCCCTGTATCAGGCTTACAGGGTAGGAGCTCTGAGTTCTATCCACCTGACCTCGTGGCAGATGGACCTCTCACATCTATGTCTAGCTCAGACTTGGCTACTGCTGTGGAAAATGAAGAACATGCTGAAGAAAGTAAATCTGGCACCTTCCTCCAATATTAAATTCCATTATTTTTTTTTCCATAGTTAACTAGAATCTGTTCATTTTAGAACATGCTGTTTACTGCGTTAGCTCGAACTCATACTTAATCGTGGTTTCTTTTAATTCAAAGTGCAAGAAGTGAAAGTAGGAGACAGTGTGTTCGCCAATGCCACAAACAGTTCTGACAACTCATCTTCTTGCTCTAAATCCGTGCCTGTCTTTGCCAAAGAAAGCTTGTTGTCTTCTACATCAATGCATCTAGACATTTCTGCTCTATCAATTTCAGACTCAAATATGATAAAGGATCCAGGATCGCGTAGTTATTTACTTAACAACAGGTTCAGAGTTTATCGATGCTTTCCTGACATTGCATTTCCAAAAGGCATCACTGTACTGCCTATCAGAGAGGACAGATGGGTGGCTGTGAGCTTGGAATTCCCAAATGAAAAGGATAATTGATCGATGTGTTTGGAGGTGCTTGTTAGTATTTTTTTTTTCACTTAAATGTTATGAGATTAAGGGTAATTTAAAACTTACTTTCCAAAACAAAAAGGTAATTTAAACGTTAAGTCAACAGAGGTACATTTACTTAGCCAAATCTAGTAGAAATCTGAACTTGTGGTGCTCTTAACTTATTATTTCTACGAATTCTCGAACACCCATAACTATGGTGAACTTCTCACAAGCTTCGTTGTAGTAATTCCCAAGAGACCTGATCCCATCTATAACAAAGAGTGCAAGTAGCACGGCCAAGAAAGCAACTAAAACCATGTTCATCACTTTGCTTGGATTCTTTAGCGCCATGACCAAACCGTCAAAAGCTTGCTTAATGATCCCTAGCTGCTGGTGAATTCCAGTGCCATCCATAGTCACGTTAGCTTCCTTAGCAGCTGCAACGATGTCAGCCTTTTTGTCTTTCATGTCCTCTTTATCCGGTGCCTTCTCTGAAACATCCTTTGCTGCCTCATTTGTCTCCTCACCAGTTAGATTTTCCATGGTGGCCTTGGGAGAAGATTCTTGAACAGCATGTTCTGGACCATTCTTTTGTTTATGAGGCAACTCTTCAGGGCTTTGGGGCACTTCCTCAGATGGTTTTGCTTCTTCCTGCTTCTCGGCCGAAGTGATCACTTTGGGGTGTTTGATTTGAAGTATACCATCCATGACTTTTGCATTGATCTTACTTCGGTCCCAATTTGATGGAATAGGAATTTCCTGGTGGAAACGGCTGAATTTGTTCTCACCAATTGAACATTCTCCAGGTATCCTCAAGTTTCCCCCTGAGGATATTTGAACTTTGAGTTGCTCCCTCTTAAAGCCCGTTGAATCATTAGACAACACTGCTCATAATTATTGTTTTCCTGCATAGAAAGAACTAAAAAATGAAAAAATAAACAAAAAACAACAAAAATACACCTGGGACAGAGGCAACTAAAGCGTCACCGGAAGCTTCATTCACCCATTCTGTCTGTACCTCAAAATCTTCATAAACAGGCTTTGGCTTGCTATCCATATCTTATTATCAGCCTTTTTTTCCTCTCCTTCGTTCTGATCTATTCCCCAAATATCAATATATCTTCAGGGTGAATATGAGAGTTTCTTGGTGTTGGTCTTATACACACAAGCAAATAATTGACAGGAACTTTCCTAGATAGGTTTTTCTGTCTTTCTTTGAACATAATTTATTTTCTGTTCTTTTGGTTTTCTTAACTGGTTTTGGGTTTGTGGGTCGCATGGCTGAAGGTTTCACATATGCTTTGGCAACCAATGGTTGGTCTCTTCACGCAAAGGCGAATAGTGCAGTTTCTTCGCTGGGTGATGGCTCTGCCTTTTTCTTTGTTTCTTTTCTATTATGTATTCAGGGTTGTGACCTCACAGGCCTGAAAAATGAAAAGAAAAGAACACGTTCCAAACCTGTTTGATATAGGAGTAAACAACTTACTTGGGTATATGTTCCTTCATGGCAAGGACGGCAAATAATTAACAAAGAGATAAAAAATTAAAGAATAAATTGAACTATGCTTGTTTTTGAGATTATCTGTGTCGAGATGCTGCCAAGTGCTCTTTGAGTAGCTGCTCTTTTTGTAATTGTTCAGAACAGGCTCTTCTTATAATAGCTTGCATGCCAACAGGAGTCTCCAAATCTCAATATTGAAGCCTCCCACAATATTTCAGCTTATCATTAATAAAAACTCATCTTTCAAAAAAAAAAAAAAGTTGAAGCCTCGGGTTATGTATAAGACATCTATCTTGGGTCTTTGCCGAAAGTGAAATTAATAGTTCCTTCTTTCACAACAGCCATGGCAGGAGATGCATCAACAATTTCATCTGCCTTTCCTCTAGGCACTGGAGCTTGGGATTCAGTAGCAATGGTTATTCAACTAACAACGGATCTGTAGCAGAGCAGAGCACGAAAGCGACAACAGCGGTTATTCTAATGGAGTGCCACTCAAGCTCAAGCTCAAGCTCTATTCATGCTCAATTGTTACAAGCTTTTATACATGCATGTCACTTGACCCATGATCGTTTTTAATACACATTATTTGACTATTAATAGTCAATGGAAAATTATGGTTTTAAAATGACACAGAAGATTGCTAATCTGTTTGCTGAAATTTGATCATATCCGTTGGAATTTTGATGTACATTTCTTATTTGCTATACATAGTTATAAATTTAAGGGGAAAAGGAGAATGAAAAATTAAGGTTCATAAATTTCAAGAACAGGGAGGTAGATTCTTTCAGCCAAATCTGAACTTGTCAAGCTCTTAATATATTACTCAATGGATTCTTAAATAGAAGTGATAACTTTAGAAATTACATCCAGGATGAACTTCCCGCAAGCTAATTAGGCCTAGTAATTCCCAAGCGACCTGATCGCGTTTATGAGATAAACTGCAAGTACCACAACCAATAAAACAGCCAGAACCATGTTCATCATCTTCCTTGGGCTCTTTAGCCCCTTGACCAAACCATCAAGAACTTGCTTATAATTAATCCCTAGCTGGTATATGTCAACCCCATCGCATTTTTTAGGCTCTATGTTCTCTTTTCCTGCAGCGTCCTGGACAGAATCACCCAGCGTTTCAAGTTTTTCACTGCTTGTAGCTTTTTCCTCTTGGTCCGAACCTTTTTCCTCCTTCTCCATAGCCTTTTGAGCGTCTTCTTTAGCAGTATACTTTTCATCTTTCATTCCCTTTTCTTTATCTGGTGCCTTCTGTGAAACATTGTCAGCCTCCTTTGCTACCCCATCTTTCTTCTGATCACCTGATTGTTTTTCCATGGGGGCCTTGGGAGGAGCTTGTTGATCAACAGCCTGTTCTGAACCGTTCTTTTGTTTCTGTGGCACATGTGCAGGACTTTGAGGCTGTGGAGCAGGCTTTTGATCAGATTTCAGAACTTCTGCGGCTGGTTTTGCTTCTTCCTGCTTCTCAGCTGGGACGATCAGTTTGGGTAGTTTAACATGGAGCATACCATTCGCGAAATTTGCTCTTACATTATCTTGGTCACAATTTGATGGAATAGGAATTTCCTTGTTGAAACGGTTGAATTTGTTGTCGCCAATCGGACGTTGTCCAGATATCCTTAAGTTTCCCGTTGAGGTTACTTGAACTTTGAGTTGCTCCTTCCTAAATCCTGTTGAACCATTAGACTTTTGCTCATCATTTTGTTGTTTTTCCTTGATGTGTTACTGATAAACAAATCGACTAGTAGTGTACAAATTGAATTATGCATCAACTAAACCAATTGCTTTACCCGAAAATATATACTGTCAAAACCAACAAACCAAAACACTATTGGACAATAACTCACCTGGTAGATATGCAATCAAAGTGTCATGTACAGCCTCATGCACCCATTCAGTGTGTACGTCAATATCTCCTGGCTTCGAATCCATGTCTTATTAGCCTTTGGTTTCTCTCCTTTGTTTTTGAAACTTTTGATCAATACCCTTCAGGTTGAATAAGAGAGTTCCTGATTTGTTTGTTTTATATACCCAGAAGCAAAAGGATTTGTGATAACTGGAATGATTTCCTGTTTTCCTTGAGTAGAATTATTCTTTGTTCTCTTCATTTTCTTAAATGGTTTTTGGGGTTGTCGGGTGCCTGGCTATGGGTTTCCACATATGCTTTGGCAACGAATAGTTGGTCACCCCATGCAAAGGCAAAGTGCAGGTTCTTTG
>NW_018397257.1:7015392-7016267 GCF_002168275.2 Theobroma umbraticum
TCATTCAAAAAGTGAAAGCTCTCCCTTCTCTTTTTATTCTCTATGCAGGGTTGAGGGTATTGAAAAATAGAAAGAAAAGAGCACGTTCAAAATCTCTTTGCTGTCATATACTTAACAATAACAACTTTCCATCAGGCATATGTTCCTTCAAAGGCAAGAAAAGAAGATATGGGAAAAGGAAAAGATTCTGAAGAGAAAGTGCTGGACGGTGAGCTTTATTTGGATCGGAGGTGTTCACGAGCCGATTTTGGACGTGTTTGAGTTTCTATTTTGCTGTGAATGCTCCCTCAATTTAACGCTAAAACTTATCCTCGCATTAAATATCTCATTTAATAAAAATTTTAAACATAATATCTAAAAAGTCTAAACTAGGAAGTAAAATTCAAATAAATTTTTATTTTTCTTAATTCAATTAAATTTTTATATTTTTATTTTGAATTAAATAAAATTTTATTATTAATGATTGATTAATTGTTGTCCGTTAAAATATTATTTGTTATTTTATACTACGTAATACTTACGTAGTATATTGATAAATAATAAATTCATGTCATAATGGGTAATGATATGATATATTAACATAATATAATAATATAAATATACGATATTTTTATTTTTTACATCAATATCATTTGAATATAAAATAATAAATAATATTTTGATTAATAGTAATTAGTCAATTATTAATTATAAAATATTATTTGATTCAAAATAAAAATATAAAAATTTAATTAAAAATAATAAAAAATAAAAATTTATTTAAAATTTTTTAAATAATATCCAAGTTTTTTTAAAATATTTCACCAAAATAATTCAATTGACTTAGAGCATGTTTGACTTGATTTTTTTTAGCTTAAAAGCTATTATAAAGCTCT
>NW_018397257.1:7016277-7016378 GCF_002168275.2 Theobroma umbraticum
AATAGCTTTTAAAATTAAGTTAAAGTTGTTTAATAAATTTCATTTTTATAAACTCTTTTTTATAGACAAGTTGTTTGGTAAAATAATTTATATAAACTCTA
>NW_018397257.1:7016388-7089148 GCF_002168275.2 Theobroma umbraticum
AAATTACCATAAAGGTATTTAACAAATAATTTTTTATTAACCATGAATTTCTTTACTCAAAATAGAAAAAATTAACTTTGTTCGGGTGGAATTGAATCCGACTTAGAGCATGTTTGGCCTGATTTTTTTTTAGCTCTTATAAAAAATAATAGTTTTTAAAATTAAGTTAAAGTTGTTTGATAAATTTCATTTTTATAAGCTCTTTTTTATAGATAAGCTGTTTGGTAAAATAATTTATATAAACTCTAATTTAGGTTAAAATTACCATAAAGGTATTTAACAAATAATTTTCTATTAATCATGAATTTCTTTACTCAAAATAGAAAAAATTAACTTTATTTTTTATCAATTTAAAATAAATTTTTAAAAGTATAAAAGCATTTTTATATAACATAAAGTTTATAATTAATAATAAATCATAAAAAAAGAGTTTCACAAATAATTTCTAGTTAACACATAATTTATAAATAATTTATAAATTAATGATTTTTATTTTCCATCAATGCCGTAGCTATTTGGTTACGAACTCTACCCATATGACTATCATCCAATGCTTTGAACCCATTTTCTCATCATAAAATAGTTTAAGAAGAAAATTTATTCTATACACAATTAGTTGAAAATAATAGATATTGTCATTTATTTCATAATTTTAATTGAAATTTTAAGTCTAAATTATATAGTACAAAGTTTTATAATTGTTAAATTTTCTTGTAAAATCAAAATATGGATTTATATTATTTATTTTTGTATCTTTATCAAAATTAGGTTAAGTTAATTTGGTTTTGATAAAAAGATAATATTTTAATCAAAAATATGATCTCTTATAGTGAGTTAGACTTTAATTCTATTTGAGAAAACAATTGGTTTATCAAAAACACAAAAGAAAAAGTACTATTATCATACCTATTTGACATGAACAAATTATTAACATGAACAAACCTATTTGATTTATTTCAATCATAATCAATAAATATTACATATATAAAAAAAATTAAGAATAAATAAATATCACATAATTGATATATCAAACAATAAATTGAGAAATATCAAATAATAAAGAGAGTTTCAAAACTCAAAAAAATAAAGAATGATAAAAAATAAAATAAAAAACAAAACTAAAAATGAAAAAAATAATACCTTAATTAAGTTCTGATTTTTTTGTTTTTGTTCTTTTTAATTTTTGTAAAAATAAAAAACCCTTGATTTGCAGAAAAAGAGAGAGGAGTGGGAGATTGATAGGAAGAAAGGGAAGAGTATTTTTAGGAGAGAGAAGGTTTTTTTGAGAAAAAATAACTTTTTTAATAAGCTGGCGTGTTTTTTAAAACAAGAAAAGAAAAAGCTCTTAATTGAAGTTTTTTTTAAAGTTCTTTTTTTCAGATTTTATTTTTTAAAAAAAATTATTTTTTTAAGAACTTTTTACGAAATTTTATTTGACTCAATTTTTATTTTTAAACAATAAATAAATTAAATATAAATCAAACAAAACGGGTACTTAAGCTCAGTTTAAGCCCAATCCAAAAAGCAAGCTCAGCTTGCGAGGTATGCATGTCATGGAGCAGGAACACTGGGCTTTATCTTTTATAGGCCTAGAAAAGATCAGAATTGATAATCAGCCCAGGCTTGACAAGGCTTTTGTTTTTAATTAATTAATTAATTAATTTAAGAAGGGGTTGGTTCTATTACGTGGCTTTAGTGTATTGGTGAACCAGGAAAAACCGCATCTACAGTACCGTATTTCCAAAATACAACATTGGCCTTTTAAAAAAATGTAAATCTGGCGGCCTGCATATTCAATTCCTTCCCAGAAAAAAAAAAAAAAAAAACCTCGGAAGTGAAACAAAGGAAAAGATAGTAGAGAGTTGGAAGAGTTGCAGTAACCCAGTGAGTCAATAGATGATATAGGAATAGAAAAATGGCGGTGGAAACGAATTTCGCATCGTTGTTTGGGAAGCTTAAGGTAGAAGATCCATGGCTCCCTCCTCGAACCTGGGAATCCATTCCTTCTCAGAGCGGCCGGCCTCCTCTTCCCAGCTCTCAAGCTCCCATTTCCTCCTCATCATCTGTCTCAGTAAGCCTAATCATCTCTCTCTCTCTCTCTCTCTCTATATATATATATATATATATATATATAGTTATAGTTATATGTAAGAATTTTTAGGTGTAATTTGGCTTTATATGTTTCATACATTTTCGGTTACATCAACGATCAAGTGACTACATTGCATGGGCAAGCTTTGATGCTGATTTTTTTCTTCTTCTGGAGTTCTTGTAATTTTAGTGCCTTATATTTCCTACATTTCGTTTCTTTTCTTCATTTTTTTCTTTAGAAAAATTTATTAAGTACGAAATGTGTTTAGTTACTTAAGCTAAACTAATGTTATTAAGAAAATTAATTTAATTTTGTATGAAATAATGATTTGTGAATCAATTTTAATCACAATATGAGTTTTATTAGGAAGTGAAAAACCACTAGCAAAACTGCAAAAGGAATAACCAAATGCTTGTCGTTTTGGATTAAGATTCTACTTTGCTGATTGCTTTTATGATTTGAATAAGCAGTTACTTGGCAGGCTGGATCTCTAATTAAGCATGCTGCATCAAGTTGTTTTGGTTGAATAATTATTTGTAACTTGAGCACGCAGCATGTATATAAAGAAAAATGAAAAAAATTGGAAACTTAACTGAAATGAGCTCTGCTGCAATTTGTGGTAAGGGAATGTGCAGAACTATGATTTTTCCCTATAGAATGATTTTGTCTACTGTAATCAAACCGTTGTTTTTATCATCAATATAATTGTAGAAGATCCATTTTGAGTCACATGAAGAAAGTGCACTCTTTGAGACTCTAATGATATATTTTGTTGCATGGTGATTCTTCTTACAAATATGATCAACCATACAGATTACTTTTAAGCTGCACTAATGAATTTTGTTTCTTTAAAATAATCAAGATGGCATTTTTGTCACAGGAGGCAAGTTTGGTGAGGTTGGCTCTGAATGCACTGCAAGGTGTAGAATCATCTCTTATTAGTGTAGAAAAGCTTTCTGCTGCCTTTTGTTCTGATCCTGCTGATAGGACTTTTCACCAAACGCCTAGTCTTTGGAACCGGTCTTTGAGCACTCATGCTCTGGGGAAGATTCTCTTATCCATAGGCCGCTTGGGTTTCTTAGTTTTCCTTCTCCGTAAGTTTGTAGATTATTTCAAGAATTTGAATCTCAGTGGAAATTCATATTCGCTAGGAAAGAGCTGGGAAAATTCTCAAGCAGCAGACAATCAAAATCATGGTGGCTGTGAAGTGCAAGAGGAAGAGGGTCCTCGATACAGTCTTGTTAATCAGGCATTCTCTGTTGCTGTAGGAAAGGTTTTGGAAGGGTACATTTGTGCACTGGACACATTATATGCATCAGTAAATTTAAGGCGTTCAGCAAAGAGTGCTGAAATCTCTTCGTGTGTGTCTTCTGGCTGTCTTACAAGTGTGGTTTACTCTGAAATTACACTATTGGAGGTATACCTGCACACAAAGGAATTGAGGACCAAGATTGAAGCTCTTGGGAATATTTGCAACCTGCATAATCTATCTCTTTGCTTCTCAGAATCTTCTTTTGCAGAATTAATTTATAAAGCAACTATGGAATTTCATAACTTCTACAGAGGAGGTGATCTGCTTAGTTACTTGTACACACAGCTAAAGGTTAGTTTAATTGAATGTTGTGTTGTCGTTGCTTTTACTTAGAAATTTCTTTTCTGTCAATTTTACTCTTTATACCAATCAAGCTTCATAGTATGATGTTCTTTACCATGGTTGTTCACTGTCCAGTGTTAATTTCCAAACTCTTTTATAAGCTAAAACTGATAGTCAATAAACATTTTTTTTGTTGCCATCAGAAAGGGCACATATTGTGGTGGGGTACCTCTAGAGTCTAGAACCACTATATATGGGGCTTTATTGATTGAACGATCAGAAGTTACAAGTTCTTGGTTGCTTAAAGTTTTTGAACATTCCTTTTTTTGTTTGAAAGATAGAAGCTTATTAAGAACCAAAAACATCTTATTTCTGAGAAATACTTTTTCAACCTTGTGGTTCTGCTAATTAATCCTTTTTTAGCCAATTCTTCTTGTAGGTTGCGGATCCTGCTCACTGTTCTTTACTGAAGTTTCTCTTTCTTCAGTCATGTGAACCATACTGTGAATTTATAAGGTCATGGATATTTAAAGCTGAGATTAATGATCCATATAAGGAGTTTGTAGTAGAATATATTGACACGTTACAACATTATTCCTTTGGTAAAGCTGGCATCTCAATTGACTTTCTGGTGGCAAGTGTCAAGGTAATCAGTTATGACATGGGTTTAATTCATTATGTATAGATATTTCATATTTTGATCGTGTCTCTGTCAATTCTAATCGTCTTAGTTGAGACTATTTGTGTCAGGAGCGGGATGGAGCTGCTGTTCCATGTTTTCTGAAGGATGTTTTGATTCCACTTGTCAGGGCTGGTCAGCAGCTTCAAGTTCTAATGAAATTGCTTGAAATTCGTAAATATGTTGACCGTGGAGACCATACTCATTCAGATTTTCTTCCTTGCTGGAGTGGTTTTGCGGGCAGCAATCCATTTTATGCATCTTCAATCACTTTCGGCAAAGAAAATATAGAAACCTTGGTTCTCATGAGGAATAATTACTATGAGAGCATGCAGGAGAAACTTGAAAGCTTTCTGACAGGATTGGAATTCAGTTATCAGCAGGTATCATGGTTTTCTTGTAGGTATCTGTATGATGTTGCTCTCTTCCTCTGTGCTGTGTGAAGTAGGTGATAATAAAATATGCAACTATAACTTGTGTTTATTTTGTTTCCTCTCCTGTTTATTTATTTATGATTATTTGCAGTGTACGATGGTTCAACAACCTATATAGCTAGTTGTAACAATTAATGTTATGCTGCAGGCTGTCTAGGCCATTCATGGTTCTAGCTCTCATAAAATTTATAGCCCTTTGGTCTTAACTAATCGAGGAGGATTAGTGCTTTATTCATTTTTTATTTAGTGAAATGCTGAAATCTAATTTATGACTTGTATCTCATTATACCATTAAATGTTCAATCTTGATAATTTTTATTTCAGGTTGGCTTCTAACCATGAATATCCTGCCTGTTCTAAAAAATTTTCTTGTGAGTAAAACTTTTATTAACTGAAACATAGCTACTTCTATTAGCTTCTTGACAATAAGCTTTCTAGAGATCAACTCTTTTGACGAGTAAATGTGAACTGATTGATCTTTACCTAAAATAATTGTTACCAAAATAACCAGGGCAATTCTTGCAACCAAAAGATCTATTTGTAACTAATACTCCGTTAGTTCATACATCAGATTTCTGGGCGGTAACAGGGTACACTACGCAGCGCATCCAATAGCTGAATGGGTGAAGGAAATTAAATGTGGCAAGGTGGATGTGCTTTGTTAATGTAACCTATCTAGTGCCAAGTCTTTATCAAACGTCAACCATAAAACCAATTGGAAATACAAAAAATAGTAAATATCATACAGTACCTGCTCATTTGATAACTTCTTAGGCAGTAATCTGAAAGAGCTAGAATTCTAACCTTGTGTCAGGACCAGTATTTACTAATAATTAGTTAGGGTATTTAGTGATCATACAAAAGAAGGATATTTTAAAGCATCATAGAATCCATTTATTGGGAAAAAGATTAGGTTTTTTTTTTTGGCCATTGTACCAAGTAAACTTTTAGTTACCCCTGTTAGATGTTCTGTATGCTAAGAACTTAAACTGATTCTGCTATTTCAGCATAGAGCTGTGTAAATTTCTTCTGTTCTTCTGACTCCCATTCCAGACCTAGGAGTAAACCATTTCTGGAATTGATGGAGTAGATAGGGTAAATAATGTGAATATTCCTTTATTCTTGGAAACTTTTCTTTTTCACCCTTTTACCTTGACTCTCAAGGATAAGAGTTCAAGTTGTAAAATGGTGAAGGTGTTATTCATTGCCAATGGGCAACTGTTATGCTTTTAATGCTGTTTTACCCAGTTCTTTCCTGTGCCTTACACAAATGTTCATTTTCTAGGGCATTCTGCATTGTGCTGAACCTATTTTCTTTGGTAATGGTGGAGGCAGCCTAAGTACTGCAGCTTCACTCACAGTGGATGACAGATTGGTTATTACTTCAACTCAACAGAGTTGCCCAAATGTGTAATCTCTCTCGCTTTCTCTGTGCATGTGTATAAATGTCTATTTTTTTTTTTGTTTCCGATGTCCGGGTTAAATTGTAGAAAGGCATTTTTTCCCATCCCTAAAACTCTTTCCTGAACACTTGATAAGACTGGTAATGTAATACAGCAAGTAGGCTAAGGGTTTGATAACACCACCTAAAATTTATCATTATGAAGGAACAAATTTTCTATTCCCAAGGGTTGATAAAGGTGATAGAGCATTTAATTTTTAATTGTGTGAAAAATTTTTCAATTGCCTAAAAGAAATATTGATTATTTTGGAGTGAAAAGATTTAATTTTTACAGTGATTGAGTGGTTCAAATTTAGAGGTTTCCTATCTTGAAGTTTGGGAATTTAGTGTTTGGAACCTAATATTTGGAGGTTATTCGGAGGTAAAAGGTAGAAAAAAAACAAGAAAAGTTAGTACCCAAAATTGGGTTCAGGCATCTAGCCATGACCATGACCAAGGAAAACTTGGTTGCAGAAGTTATTTCATCCTGGTATTGCAGGTATTTAAATGGTGCCCATGTTGTCTCCCTGATTTGAGGTCTTGCAATGGGCTTATTTGTTTGGTGCCCATATTCTAGGACCAGTTGCAGGTTTCAATTGCATTTGAAACCATAAATTTTAGAAGAAAAGATGAAAAACCTTGTTCCACTGAGGGATAGTGCTCCTTGGTGCGACCTTAAAAGAGCAGAATTAGAACTGGAAAGATTTCACTAATCTCTTTCCTATGAAGGCCTGACATCCAACTTGGGAAAGCTGGCAAAGTTGATTTCAAACATCTCCAAGATTGAAACATAGGCTCGATAGCATGAACCCAATATAAGACTAATATACTACTGCCTATCTTATATCCAGAAAATCTGATTTAAATAAAATTTTCTACTGCACATTACCACAAGAAAAATAAGTAATCTTCTCCACCTGATAAAGCATCAACATAAATGGATCAGTGATTCTGTTATTCCATGATATTTTCCTTTTATTTTGGTCACTTAAATTTTTTTGTAAATTAAAGGATTTGATGGTCAAATCCTTGTTAAAACTATTGAAGGACTATGCTGGCAAGCTAGATATGACTTGAATAACATCAGGAAAGTATGCAATATATTCAGGCATGTCAAGATTAGGGGAGCCTGACATTAATTCCAGTCATTGTTCACTATGATTGTTTTATACTCTGTCACATGTTTCAGCTTCAAATCTTTTTTCATTGTCATCATTTTACTTCATATGCTTTTCCGGTTTGACCTGGATTTCTTTTGATTTTCAGGTCTCTTGATGATAATGATTTAGATGACTCTAGTACAAAAGATGGGTCCTCTCATGTAGCTGACATCTTTGAGTTATCTGAGTGTTCATCAATGAGTAGTTTTGAAGGACAAACTGAGTCCGAGCAGTTGATTGAACAATCTAATCATTCAGTTTGGCCTAAACAAAATTATTTCTCTGCACTAAGCTTTTCTGTCAGTCACCCAATTGATAGCTCATTGCAACAAGCTTTTCAGAATGAAAATTCTTACCACGTGGAAAGTAGTTCACAGGAATTTTCTGAAAGAACAGGTCACCATGCCAATTTTATAGATTCTGAATCCAATGGGACAATGTGTGACAACATATGTTTGCACCTTGAGTCAAACTGGTTGTGTGCAGAAGCTGAATGCGCAAATATTCTACCTTACAAGGTCTGGCCAGTTGACAGTGTAAGGAGTAATGCTTTTTATATTGATGGAGGCTGCAGGGAGGATAAAAGGTTACATCTGTCTGATTCTGGCATAAAGATGAGACAAGGTAATATGCAATATTTCGATAACGTTGTGCAACATTTGGGTGAATCAATTGCTAGCAACAATATTTCAACAGTGGATGCCTCAAACGAGGATCAACTCCAAAAGGACTCTACTTTGGGGTTATTTCCATCGCAACAGCTCAAGCCTATTTACAATGGCAGCCTTCTCAGCAAAAACCCAATGTTGACAAAAAATGTTCTTTGCCACCTGATGAGCAAGTGCGGTGATGCAAGCAGCATAGACTACCAACAAACTTTACCTTGCTTTGACTTTTCTTCAGTGGATGACCCTTGTAAGGTTTGTGTCAAAAGACTAGATGCTGGGTTTATACATGAATTATCTGAGGACACCAGTTCTTCTCTGACAAATGGTACAAGTTATCAGTCTGGTGAACGAGGCTATGGAGGAGATGGTTTCGTGGTTGACAATGCAAAAGTTTCTTATGCTGCTCCACCTTTGGAGTTAAAGAACCAAAATCAAGATGTCATTTCAACAACTGTTTCTGGTGGGAGTTATTGGGAGTGTTTGCTTGGTAGTTCTAGCACCCCTAATAGTAATGGGATTGGAGATGTCAAGCTGAATGCATCTTCTGTGTTTGAGATACCACTTGATTTCGTTATTGACAAATGCTTACTGCAGGAAATCTTGCTTCAGTATCCTTACTCATATTCCAGATGTGGAGGAACGATAATCATTTTCTGTTTGGACTTTTTATCATTCCAATTATTTTTTCTTATGTTCTTTATTGGTGCTAGATATCCGGCCCAAACCTGAATTTAATTTGTATAGAATAGAATGGCATGCTTTCATATGCTGCATTTACCATTGTCTTTAATATTTGATTTTAGATATAAATCTCTTTGCAGTGACACGTGCTAACAAAATTTGGCTGTCTAAATAATACCAAAAGCCACAAACAAATTGGTAATATACTTTTGAGGTTGTTATAAATATATGAAATTTGAGATTTTAGATATGCATTTAGTAACCCCAATGAGAGCTTCAATTGTGTCAAAGTCCTATCTTACGGTGCCACTTGTAGACCAACTCTAATTGACCCTATCCAGTCTTCTTTCTGCTCAACATTTTTATGTTGGATTGTGGTTTTTCTTAATTATATAAGATATAACTATGTCAGCAAGTTAACCATCAAGATGCTTGAAGAAGGGTTTGATTTTCAAGAACATTTGCTAGCGCTACGACGATACCATTTCATGGAACTGGCAGACTGGGCAGATTTGTTTATTATGTCCCTTTCCCATCATGTATGTCCACCTGTCTAAGGCTCACTTAAATGCTTTAATATTTGAATGTTGTATGGTTTTTCAGAAAAAAAGAATTGAATATTATGTGATTGCTAAAATGCATTTACTTTTACATGGAATCAACAGAAATGGTGTGTTACAGAGGTGGATCGGAGACTCTCTGAAATTCAAGGCCTTCTTGAGTTGTCAGTCCAGAGGTCGTCCTGCGAAAGAGACCATCATAAAGATAGGTTATATGTGTATGCAAAAGGACATGGCATGATGCCTCTCTCAACTTCTACAATCGGTACAATTATATAGTTATTGAAAGTCTTCTCGCTTTATTTTTCAAAGATCAGCATTCTCAGATCCTATTCCTTTCCTTTTATTCCCTTTTCAACCTCCACCTTGGAATTCTTTATTTGGTTTATTTATCATCCTAATTCTTTTTTTTTGCTCGATTTATCATCCTAATTCTGATGGGCTGTTAATAATGGCAGGTGTCCGATCCTTTGACTTTTTAGGTCTGGGCTACCAAGTGGATTGGCCTGTCAGCATTATTTTGACTCCTGGTGCATTAAAAATATATGCTGATATATTCAACTTTCTGATACAACTGAAGCTTGCTATTTTTTCATTGACTGATGTATGGTGCTCATTAAAGGTACAAGGGACATGCATACAGAGATATGAACATTCACACTTGCATATGCATGTATGCAAACATACATGATATTTGGCAACAAGTTCTTTTCCTTGAAAGTTGAACCAAGTTAGTGCTTAATTTCTTAAGTCAAACCCAGTTGTTTTCATTCTTATTGTGTTAAATATATATATTACAAATTGATAGTTCCCTGTTTATAATTATCTTGATCAAGTGTTGGTGTATTACCCAATATTCATATATCTGCATGTAGTTTCTCAATGCTAAAACTGAGCAAAGAATCACTAAAGAATTTAATCTTTTAGTTCTACCCAAATGATGGTATACTTCATATTTTCTCTTGTCCAAGCTTCTCTCAGAACATTAAATTTGCATTTATAATCTTTATGTTGTACTTTCTGAGAGTTAAGTGTTTGCAACATGAATTAGAAACTTGGGTTTTGGAAATCATGGAAATTCAAATGAATTCATGTCTTGATAAGGTACTTAAATGTTCGTTACAGGATGTAGTGCACTTGATAAGGCAAAAACGTCATTCCCCACTACATGAACATGAAGTGGGCCATTTTAACATGTTAATGAAGTTGAGGTATGGTCAATACTTCTTCCCTTTAGCACATAATTTCTTTGATTTTGTATTTTGCCCTTTTGGCTTAGAGCAAAGCATTTCACACTTATAGCCTATCTGCCTTTGCACTTGTTTGGAGCATCATTTGATGAAAGCTTGGAAGTATTGCTATTTGGAGGTTTGCAAAATATGAGGCATTCTAATATTTTGACTAAGCTTTAGTTTGAGAAATGGGAATTTCTAAATGGTAATCCAATCTTCACTCTCTTTGAATGTAAAGGTTCTTTCGGTGTGGGTGACCTCTTTTTTTTTTTACTTTTTGATCCTCTTTTTTCCTCAAAATTTTGGTGCTAAAGTCAAAACCTACATTCTAGTTTCTTAAGGAGCTCAGACCCTTCATGTCTAGAGGATTGGCTAATGGTGCAGTAGGGAGTATAAATTTGGCCTATAAAAATAAATTAAAATTTTCAGCGTTTAAATGGTTATATCTGAGAATGTATTCTCCAATCTCCTTGGTTTCTTACCGTCAAACTATTGTCATATGTGATGTTGAGGTAGAAAGCATAAAAAAAAAAAAACAGAATCCATTGTATAAAAGGTGTCTAACTTTTGATGTTATTTTTTTTTTTTTGTAAATTTTACATACCTTTGGCATTTAGGTCTTCATTTTATCAAGTAACATTTTTTTTTCTCTTTTCTATGCCAGGCATCAGGTCAACCATTTTGTATCTACATTACAGCAATATGTACAGTCACAACTATCACATGTATCATGGTGCAAGTTTCTTCACTCCTTTAAGCACAAGGTTTTGGAAAATTCTTTTCACATTTTGTGTTTATTTCTTATGCCAATTGTGTATTCAGTTTACTAAAGTGGTTTTTGTGCATTGCCTGCCTGAAGCTAAGTCTTTCTCTTTTCTGTTTGAGTCAGAATTTTTTCAGGGACCTTCTTTTACTGACTTTAGTGAGATTATGGTTTTGAATACGACTATAAAGAAATACGATCAATGTAGCCTACCCCATTTAATGGGAAATATAGCCTACCCCATTTAATGGGAAATGGCTTGGGTTGTCTTTGTTGTTTGGTAAGCAATTAACTTTATTGCAATCCAGTGGAAAAAGTACAGTTGAACTAACATTCATCTCAATTGAAGAAATAACTGATTGAAAAAACACCATAGTACAGTGATGTTCATTATCTATGTAGCATAACCTGGCAGATCCAGCAAAGCTATGTTTTGAATTTTACTAACATTTGCCTTATCATCCAAAGCCTTCTTTACATTTTGCTTTTCCTTGTTGTTTAAGAACAGAGCCTGAAAAATAATTGATGCACTTGATCCATGACAAAACAGCCCTTTGACGTTTTCATCTTGCAGAAATACAACGTTGCTTCCTATAGTTCCTTGTAACTGAATAGTTAAAATGCATATAATCACGCTATTGAATCATTATGACATAACATCACTGTTGAGAATTTTTAATGATTCCTCTTCTTCCCAAAAATCAATTGTTTGCAATCTCTTCTTGATGGCTAACTACAACCGAAAAGCCTGTTTAGGCATATGATGCTTGAACCAGACCGCCTCATAACAAGAAGCATGTGCGGCTTTCAATCTTATACAGTCCCATGAATTCTTTTTTCTTTGCAATAGATGGCCAAATTAGCCTACCCTCTTCTGGTTGTCCAGAAAATTTTGCATTTGATTTTTCGTTATTTCTTTTCCTCTAGTCTAATATGAAAGTTTCTGCCAGAGCAAATATCAACTCAATTCAGTTCCATACTTCCATATCTTGTTTTCTTTGTCTTGTCAACTTTGTAACGTGATTAGTTTGTTTTAATATTGACTTTTACTTATTTTAATCTGAGGAAAAAATTCTTCATATTTGTGTTATATCTTGAGACATTTTCATGGTTCTACAGGTCAAGGATATGATGGATCTTGAGTCAGTGCATATGTCATATCTAATTGATTCACTACATATGTAAGATGTACTTCCTTTTGAAGTTTGAGTTGTCAGTTTCAGTTTACCCTTTTCTTTTCTGAAAACCAAAAACTTAATTTCTTTCAGATATAATAGTATGCATTTTGGGTCTTACTGCCTTGATCCCCTTTGAACTAAGTTTTCTAATTTCAAACTCCCTACCAAGAAATATTTCTGGAACTTGGAAATTATCTATCACCCGTATATGCTGCTACTCCAACTATCTGTCCCTCTGTTTGCTTGGGCTGCTTGCTTGTAAATTTGCAATGCTTTGAAATATTCATACCTTCTGCTTTATGCATCATTGTCCAGAATTCCTTTATTCACATCTACTCTTATTCAATTGCCAAATTTGGTTTGATCAAAGCTATAATAGGCAGCATAATTTTTTTGGCATGCTCAGTTTCACATTATTTGGTCTTGCTTGGCTATGTAATGAGTAAAGATGATTCTTCACTAACACTACATGTGTACTTCTCAGATGTTTTCTCTCTGATGAAACACGATCTATAGCCAGCATCATAGAAAACATTTTGCAATGTGCCCTAGACTTCCGGTCTTGTCTTACTGGGGATATATGGAATGTAGGACTTGCTGAAGATGATTTATCGGATAAACTTTCTAGGATAAATATATCCCAGGTAACCTTCAAATTTATTTGCATGCTGTTTCAATATGCTTTAAAATCTGAGCTTTTAGTTTCTTTATTTGCAAGCAAGGATTGTGCTATGATGGAGTTATAATACTCTGGGCATGAATTGCTTCATTGCATTACTGTTGTCTATAAGATGCACTCATTTATTCATTCTTTGTTTATGTACCACCTTCATCGCATTACTGTTTTCTATGGGATTTACTCATTTAAGCATTCTTTATTTATGTACCACCACTAGTAGCAACCTGAATTTTGAGGAAGAAAGCTACATGAAAATGCTAGCAGATGCTTCTTATTGGAATTAATTAAGCAACTTTATTTTGGTGAGTTATGCTTAGTGGTGGCTCAGTTCACATCCTTTTTATGGTAAACGGAAATTACTTTGATGGCCTTGTTTCAAATGGGTTGACAAGTCTGGTATTTGTGTCTGTAACTTATTTGCAAGTTATTGATAACTAGGAGCAGAGCAAATTTTAAATCTTTCTTTTCTTTTCTTTTCTTTATTTTGAAAAAGTATTAAAGGGGAAGGATGGGACTCGGTTTCAAAAAAAAAAAAAAAAAGGGGGTCCCTACTAAAGAGGGAGGGAATTAAAATTAACTGGTAAAACATAATGATGATGTCAAGGAGATATTTTAATGAAGGCTTGAGAGGTTATTTTCATTGGCAGTATTACAAGGCAAAAGATCCCTGAGAAGGGATAGTAACCATTGAACAAGTAGGAAAGTGTTTGCAGCAAGTGAAATGATTTTAATTTCTTATGTCTCAGCAAACATTATAGATGAGAGGATGCCTATTTAGCCTACTAATTACATTTGTTTGGCAGGTTCTCGCCATAAAGCAAAAGTTCAACAAAAATCTCAAAGAACTTCATCTACTCTACATCAAATCACCTAAACATGGGGAGTTTGGGCTTTCCTGTTTCTGGGGATATCTCAACTACAATGACTTCTACTGTAATGGAAATGAAATGGGCCGTCATGCTTTCTCAATCTAAACTCCTTTCCATGCAGATTGAAAGTAGGCAGTGATTTGCATTCCTTATTTGAGATATGAGTTTACGGAAATGAGTTCAACAGTAGAAGCTCGAAACCGCATCATGGTTTAGATTTGATATTTTGTTGGACACTTAGCTGCAGCCAACCTGCATCTATCATCATGCTCTGCTGTGGGGATCCTTGTTCATGCGAGGTGGGGAATCAATCTCTTGTTTGGTTGGACAAGGTAAGCTGTGACATCCAATTTGTGATTTTTGGTGTTTCTGGCGTCGTAGCTGCAGTGTAAAGCCTAAAATTTTTCCATTGGCCTACTAGCTAACCTATTGAATTATTTTCAAAGGGAAAAAACTTGAATATGCTTCTGAGTTGCAATATTTTTCAACAAAAGGGCCTGTAAATGTCTCGTATTTATAGTATGGAAGCAAGTTATAGCGTTAATGATATTCTTTTTTGATTCGGAAAGGGGTTTTTGGACCTGGCCTTTTGATTTGGACATACATGCAGTTCATATCGAAGCTATAGTGTTGATAATTTTCATTGGTCTGCCTTTTCCTGTAAGTGAGAAAAATGCCAAAGGCAGTCCATATTTGTAAAATATTAGTTTGTGTACCGACTATTCTGTTAATTCTAGTCCTCGTTCCTCAGCTCAGCTCAGCTCAGCTCAAAACCAAAAAGGAATTATTATTTTTTATTTTGCTAGTATATAACCCAACAATGGAATAATTATATGCGAGGAACATTGCTCTTGTCACATCCTTAACCTTATCCAAAGAACAGTGCCGTATGCCATAGACAAACCATTCACTGGGTGTGAAGGCATGGCCTATTATTTTATTCTATATTTGATTTTTCATTTATGACAAATAAGATATTTCAAGGGTTTAAAATATAGGACTATTCTTATCTTTCACCAGCGATTTTAAATTACACAAACTTGTTTTTTATATAATCTATGCGTGTGCCTACTTAAATTTGATTTATATTAATTTATAAACCTTCTTGAACTTATTTGTAGTTTAGGAATAGTAATGTTATTTTATTTTTAAAAAGTGATATAAAATGATAAATAATTAATTTGTGAACATTTATTTATTTATTAAGGTTATTAAAACAAGCATTGACATTGAGCTGCATCCGAAGTTCCAAAATTCATGCACTTTCTCTGGCCAGGCTGCCGCATTGTGGACTGTAGGATGGGTTTGATTTGAGGCGAAACCTGAGACCCCACTACACGAGGCTAGAGTTCTAAAGTTGCTCGCTCTTATCCAAAGTAGTAACGGCAAACAGTTCCGACAAGGTTGAGGAAGATTGCTTTTCGTACTTTGATCAAATTTACGTTATAAATAATAAATTTTTATTCAAAGTAATGCTAATTTTCGGTGATATTTGGATATAATAATAATAATAATTTTATAAGCATTTTATCTTTTTAAAGAAATTGGACGGTCCGGTAGTCATGCTTTAGCATTTCTCTTTCTTATTCCCGGTCCTGATTGCTGCTATCAGACTGTTCCCCGTCACCATTCTCTGCAAGTAGTGACTTTGGTCAGACTTAGACCGTTGAAAATTGTCACTTCCAAATGGCAAACAATATCATACGTAACCGCACAACAACTGCTACTGCTGCAACTGCTACTCACTTTCTCCACTTCCATCTAGGTAAAAAAACAGAAACAAACAAACACTATAAGTTGTGACATCATTTTTTACAACGAAAAATGGGTAAGATATTCCCTTTGAATTGATTGGCATCATTATCTTTTGCTTGGACAACCCATATTTTGTGTTACTTTTTAGAGTGTGGGTTAATGAGAATCTCAGTCAGTTATCACTAATCAGTTTCGGGTGTGGCTCTTAGATATGGGTGAGCACACAAACACTACCACAACAACAAAAACAGAACAAAGTCTGGTTTTTGCAGTTAATGGACAGCGGTTTGAGCTCTCTGAAGTTGATCCTTCTACTACTTTGCTTGAGTTCTTGCGTTCCCAGACCTCTTTCAAAAGTGTCAAGCTTGGCTGTGGTGAAGGTCTGTCTTTTTCCTTTCTCTTTCTATTTCTTTATGAAAGTAATATTATTTCTTTTTTGAAATTCTAATCAATTATAAACGTTAAGTTTCATTTTGGATTGGTTCTCTTTAATGGGTCGATGTGTTTTCTTTAAATGGGTGGATGTCAAGTTCTTAAACTTGTTATTGCCTATAGACTCGTACGTGTGTTTCAATATAATAGTTTATTGTGCATTACTTTTTCTTTGATGGGTAGTTGGATTTTCTTCTTCTGAATGTAAAAGTTTATATTATTGCCATGGTTTTTCATTGCTGCATTGGGTTTAATTGTTTTGCACTTTCAAATTTGATGATTGTTCACTCTTTTGAAGCACTTCTTTTTATGCCAATTTTGTATAAACATATGACTGTTTCATTTAATGGTTTGTTTAAATTTTGGTTTTCCTAATACAGGGAAAATTGGTGGTTGAACACTTTTTTTTTTTGTTTGTACTTGAGAGGGGCATACCACCCTGGTCTTAACACTGTTAGATGACTATATAAAGCAGTGAAAATTTAAAACATAGTTTAAATCTATTCTTTTACCAATTTGTTTTGTTATTACATAAGTTATAACTTACAGGAATATTTTGAGTTGAAAAATTGCAATTATTAAGTGATGGTTTGCTAATTCTTGAATCTAGAATATGTCAGCTTAAATCATTTTACCAGTTCATGCTGTTACCAGAAAAAGGAAAATCCTTTTTGCCATGTCTTATCAACTTTTTTGAATATTGGTATAATTTCCATGTTTTCAGTATCTTTCATCATACTTATTTTCATATTTTATATGAATTTTAGTATTCTGCAGGTTTTCCTTTTTCAGATTCTATTCATAAATTGAGTGTTGAATAGTTAAAGTTGGAAATTAAATTTTTATTTACATTTATCATATGTTTTTACTAAAAAGGTTTAGATAAATTAGGGTCTTATGTTTTAACATGTACCAAACAGTTTTTCTTGTGTAAATTCAATAATTATTGTAGTGCTTAGATTTTCAGTTTTGTTAATAATTTTGTTTGGTTATCTGCTCATCAGTCTAATCTATGTTTATGTATCTGCCGTTACAAGGCAGAGGAAATAAAAGTTCTTGTTGATTTGAATCTTGGATTGCTTTCATAGTTTGAGACTTTAGACAATAACAGCCAGCTCTAACCCAAGTAACTGTTTTGCTTTATGGAAGCGAATTGTTTAGAAGTCATTCTAGTATTAGTTTAGAGCTGGCTTATCTATTTGTTGATTTTTGTATCTCCTTTTGTCCTGTATTGCCAAATTTATGATTTCTGATACTGTTTTCTTGTTTGACAGGAGGCTGTGGTGCCTGTGTTGTCCTACTGTCCAAGTATGACCCTGTGCATGACAAGGTTGACGATTTTACTGTTAGTTCATGCCTCACACTACTTTGTAGTGTAAATGGATGTTCAATCACAACAGCTGAGGGGGTTGGAAATAGCAAGGATGGGTTTCACCCCATTCAAGAAAGATTCAGTGGTTTCCATGCTTCTCAATGTGGTTATTGTACTCCCGGAATGTGTGTTTCTCTTTATTCAGCACTTGTCAATGCTGATAAGACGAATAGGCCAGAACCACGTCCTGGATTCTCCAAGCTATCAGTTTCTGAAGCAGAAAAGTCTATTGCAGGAAATCTTTGTCGCTGTACTGGTTACCGACCCATTGTTGATGCCTGTAAAACTTTTGCTGCTGATGTTGATATGGAGGATTTGGGATTAAACTCCTTTTGGGAAAAAGGAGAAAGTGATGAAGCAAAGCTTAGTAGATTACCTCCATACCATCATAATAATGCAACTTGTACATTTCCTGAGTTTCTGAAGAAGGAAATTACGGCAGGTGTCAATCTGGCATCTGAAGGATATTATTGGTATAGTCCTGTTAGTCTTGAGCAGCTTCAAAGCTTATTGCAAATGGATGAGGAGAATGATGGAACCTCAACAAAGATTGTTGTTGGTAACACAGGAATGGGTTATTATAAGGAAGTAGTACATCATAACAAGTACATTGATTTGAGATATATTCCAGAGCTATCAATCATCAGGAAAGACCTGGCAGGGATTGAAATTGGAGCATCTGTGCCAATTTCTAAAGCTGTTGAAGCTATGAAGGAAGTAAATGAAGGTGAATTTAACCAAGAAGGTAAACTAGTCTTCAAAAAACTTGCTGACCATATGGAAAGGATTGCTTCAGGGTTTATAAGGAATTCAGCTAGTATAGGAGGAAACCTGATAATGGCTCAGAGGAAACATTTTCCATCAGATATTGCTACAATACTACTTGCTGTGGATACAATGGTTGATATATTGACCGGTCAGAGACATGAAAAGATCACGCTGGAAGAGTTCCTTGGGAGGCCTCCATTAGTTTCCAAAAGTGTTCTTGTAAGCATCAAAATTCCATGCTGGAAGTCAAGTAGGGATATTTCTTACTTGCTATATGAAACCTACAGAGCTGCACCACGCCCTATTGGAAATGCACTTTCCTATTTGAATGGTGCTTTCTTGGCTGAGGTTTCTCTTTGTAAAAATTCTGCTGGAATTATTCTAAATAACTGTCGGTTGGCTTTTGGTGCTTATGGAACAAAACATTCAATCAGAGCGAGGAAAGTTGAAGAGTTTCTATCTGCAAAATTGCTAAATGTAGGTGTTCTATATGAGGCTATTAAACTCGTTGAAAGTACTGTATTACCTGAAGACGGGACCTCCTGTCCAGCTTATAGATCCAGCTTGGCTGTTGGCTTTCTCTTTGAGTTCCTAAGTCCCTTTATTAACAACCCAGCAGATACTAATAGCTTTCAACGTGATGGATCTAATAGCTCTTTGCTGTTCAAGGATTCCAAAATAAAACAGAATTTTGACCAGTTTGATCAAATCAAATCCTCAACTTTGTTATCATCTGCAAAGCAGGTGATTCAGTTGAGTGAAGAATACCATCCGGTTGGAAAGCCAATTACAAAAGCTGGAGCCACCATCCAAGCTTCGGGTTTGTCATATCTTACTTCTTATTCTTTGATCTTGCAGTCATAGGTTCACCAGTAACAACTTTTAAGACTCCATTTGGTTGTTACTTTTGTTGCTTTTTTTTTTTTCTTTCTGTTAATTGCATTATGATTTTCCAAAAATGGCTATAAAACAAAAGAAAGTAGCCCCCCAAAAATATCATTTTTTGATTAAAAAAGGGTTAAAATATTTCACCAATTCAAATATGATTATTCTATTTAGAAGCAAAATCATGCATTTTGTTGCCATGAAAGTTTTATTTGTACTTTTTAATTTTTCAAAGATATCTTTTCTTGTTGCTTCCAAAAGCAAAATTCATGTAACAAAAGTGACTAACTAGATGGAGTATATATTTATGTTATCAATCCTTTTCTGCCATTTTCTAGTAGCATTACTCTTGATGAGGGTAATTAATTGGGTGGAACATGCTAGTGCAACTGTGCATACACTTGTGCTTCTCTAAGCACAATTTGTGCTTGAAACTATTGCCAGCTATTAAGCTTATTTTGGATAATGCCTTGTTATTTAAAATGTTAAACATAAATGCTTCTGTGGATAAAATTAACTTCTTGTTTCCTGATTCATCAAGAATACATTGGATCAGATGTATCCAAGATTGTTTCTTTTTTTTTTTGTAAAAGTCACTCTTATTTTAGCTTTCATTTATAAAGTTTCATTTACCTGCTGCATGCACTGTACAATTAAATATTTTCAATGCTGCTCAGTCACCATATTTTGTAGGTGAGGCCGTTTATGTGGATGACATTCCATCTCCAAGAAATTGCCTACATGGAGCATTTATTTATAGCACAGAGCCTCTGGCGCGGGTGAAGGGCATAAAATTTAAGCCCGGATCATCACTTGACGGAGTCACCACACTTATTTCTTTCAAAGACATTCCTGGGGAGAATGTAGGTTCTCAGACCATGTTTGGTAGTGAACCTTTATATGCAGATGAGCTTACTCAATGTGCCGGTCAGCGCATTGCCTTAGTGGTAATTCCATGGTTTCATTTTTGTTACTTTGCCATATCTGGCCTCTGTTTTTGTTTGTTTTAATCATCATCAAGTTTCCTTTAAGGGCTTTTGATGTATAATATCACTATCTCATCAATAAAATGACATATTTAAAACTTGATCCTATAAATTACTATCTTAGGTTGCAGATACACAGAAAAATGCAGACATGGCAGCCAACCTTGCAGTGATTGATTATGACAAGGAGGATCTAGAACCAATATTATCTGTAGAAGAGGCTTTTGAGAGATGTAGTTTTTTTGAGGTCCCTCCTTACCTTTACCCTGAACAAGTTGGTGATTATTCAAAGGGAATGGCTGAAGCCGATCATCAAATTCTCTCTGCTGAGGTAATTTTCATACTTTATTGTTGCTTCTGCTCTCTCCCTCTCTCCCCCACCCCAATTTATCCTTTTCCTTTCCCACATTCCTTGTTCTTTTTCTCCCTGTGAGTATATCTTTTAGTACAACCCATTTTTGCACTTTTTTTTGGAAAAGTAATCATGATACAAATTCATATAGGCTCATTTATTTGAGAACCATTTTTTAACTTGATCATGGGAAGTTTTCTTTGGATTTTTACATCTAGATCAAACTTGGATCACAATACTATTTCTATATGGAGACACAAACTGCTCTTGCTGTGCCAGATGAAGACAACTGCATGGTAGTATACACTTCAAGTCAATGCCCTGAGACTGCACATGATACAATAGCTAAATGCCTTGGTGTTCCTGGACACAATGTTCGTGTGATTACAAGAAGGGTCGGAGGAGGATTTGGTGGAAAGGCCATAAAAGCAATGCCTGTTAGTATCTTTCTGTGTGCTCATCTCATTTTTTCTTCTATTTCTTGGTTTTTTAACTTTTCTTCTCAACTATCACAAGGTATTCCTTGTTTCCAGCCTCGAATTGCTATTTTAAAAATTATAGACAGAAATATTGAATTAGAGCTGCTAATTTACTAATTTTATATTATTTTTAGATGATAGATTTGTTTTGTATAGTCAGCCAAATATAACCCATGTGATTGATTTTGTTTTCCATCTGCATGTTATGCTTGTTTAGTACCGTCGTATAACAAGTTAACAACATAGAGATTCATTTCACTCTTGCTTGTCAATAGTTTTTAGGGCATGTGTTTCTGGTAAATATTATTGCACATCAGCATTATTATATGCAATAATTTTGTTTCTTTTTTCCTTTAACTAAAACTTGAATGAAGTCTATTAAAGATATATGTAAACTAGAAAGCTGATGGTTATCGTAATAAAACTTTTGACCTAAAACCAATTAGCAAAAGAGATAGGGAGCCCAATTTGAATATAAGGCCACAATTAAAATAACTGATGTTAGTTGACTTCACATAAGCAAAATAGAAGGAAACAACATTTGTGTAGGACATAAAACTTAGAATAAGCATAGAGTTGGAGGTTCATTTGTTTTGGAGACTATTTTCTAAATTCATGCTGAAGTGATTCTTGATCCTATCCCTCGCCTAACATCCTCTAAGTTTTGTGGTTTCTCAGAACTCAAAACAAGTGTCTCTAGCTTGTGCTATTTGTGTTGCTTAATTAGTCCATTTATGTTGCCACAGACTGCTTACAATGTGATGTTATAGGTTTCTACGGCATGCGCTCTTGCTGCCTACAAACTAAACCGTCCAGTCAGGATGTATGTCAATCGCAAGACTGATATGATAATGGCAGGGGGAAGGCATCCAATGAAAATAACTTACAGTGTAGGATTCAAAACTAACGGGAAGATCACAGCCCTTAAACTTGATATACTAATTGATGCAGGGATGTCACCTGATATAAGTCCAATTATGCCACATAATATACTTGGTTCACTTAGAAAGTATGACTGGGGTGCATTAGCTTTCGATATAAAGGTATGCAAAACAAACCTTCCAAGTAGATCGGCAATGAGGGCCCCTGGGGAGGTACAGGCATCATTTATTGCTGAAGCTATAATTGAACATGTTGCATCTGCCCTTGCCCTGGGAGTGGATTCTGTCAGAAATATTAATCTCCATAACTACGAAAGCCTTGAATTATTTTTCAAAACCAGTGCCGGTGAACCTTTGGAGTATACTTTACCTTCTATATGGGATAAGTTGGCCATGTCTTCAAGCTTTTACCATAGGACTGAAATGATAAAAGAATTTAATAGGTGCAATAAGTGGCGGAAAAGGGGAATTTCTCGAGTGCCTATTGTGCACCACGTAATGTTGAGAGCAACACCAGGGAAAGTAAGCATTCTACATGATGGATCTATTGTTGTTGAAGTTGGGGGAATTGAGCTGGGTCAGGGTCTCTGGACAAAGGTAAAACAGATGACTGCATATGCTCTTAGTTTGGTCCAATGTGGTGGAACAGAAGAACTTTTGGAGAAGGTGAGGGTCATACAAGCTGATACCTTGAGTTTAATTCAAGGTGGTTTCACTGCTGGCAGCACAACATCCGAGTCGAGCTGTGAAGCTGTAAGACTTTGCTGCAATATCTTGGTTGAGAGACTTACTGCTCTCAAGGAAAAATTGGTAGAGCAAATGGGATCTATAAAATGGGAGACATTGATTCTTCAGGTATGTATCTTCCCTTCTACATATTCGAGCTCAACTCATTAAGTTTCCACTTTGGCAGCTGGAGGACTTTGAGAGTTGCCCTCCTTTTTAATGACATCATTAGCCCATTTTTATGCTTACTCTGATATCTCTACGCCTATAGGATCTTCGTTAAACTCAAGTTCTTATTACCATACTTAGAGAAGAGTGTAAAGGAAAACAAAAGGTTTAGATTAGAGTCCTATAATTCATTTACTTATTTTTCTAATTCAAATTTTGGAAATTTGGGTAGTTTTCTTTACTGAAGTAGTAACATTTACTTTTGTAGATAATTCACATTTTTTGATTTAAGGGTTCTTATAACTAATAATATTTAACACCACTGCTTGTTAGTGAACTTCTATTTTAGGTACAACTACACCGCCAGGTGTATTTATGATTTCTTCGTTTATGTTTGTTACTTGTGGCACTAGCTTTTACGTCTAAATGTGCTAAATGTCTCTTTGCTTTTCATGGCTCCCATAAAGAAGATGTAATGTTGCAAATAATCTGTATATGCTACTGAGGTTTAAGAGTTGCCTCATTAGCCTTGTTCTTTAATTATTTTAGCAAAGGTTCTCAGTTTTTGGCTCAAACATGCTAGTTAAATGAGAAAAAAATTATGGGAATGCATTTTATATGGGCCTTTATTTTTATTCTGCCTTTTTATTTCCTCATGCACTTACATGATGAGAATTTGTTTATAGGAATAGATTGCTTAAGAGAGAAGAATATATACTTGATCTGATATAGATGAATAGATTGCTTAAGAGAGAAGAATATATACTTGATCTGATATAGATGATTATTGCAGTTTCTCACTTTTCATCCACCACATGCAGGCCTATGGGAGTTCTGTGAACTTATCAACAAATTCATTATATGTACCAGACTTCTCTTCCATGCAATACTTAAATTATGGTGCTGCAGTGAGTGAGGCAAGTATATCAGTGGCCCCTATTCTGCTTGTCTTTCATGCTTAGGGGTCTTTGTTGAAGTAAATCTGGATATAGTCCATTAAACATGATTGGGTTCCATCTTATATCATTTGCAGAATGAATTATACTAACATCTTGAAAACTAACCCTATAGTTGCTAATTATGAAGATCTGACATTGCAGGTGGAGGTAAACCTTTTAACTGGCCAAACCACAATATTACAGACAGATATCATATATGATTGCGGCCAAAGCCTGAATCCTGCTGTGGATTTGGGACAGGTTAGTCCAAATATAATCTTTTTCATGATCTTTAATTTAACATATTTGTGCTGGAGCCTTTGCTTATGTTATTTTCTTTTTCGTTATTTAGTCTTTACATGTCAAGAATTTTTAAATTTCCCTTGATCTAAATACATGTCATTTCCATAGAAGGATTTTCTGTGTCTCAATATGCAGGGAGTTGAGATAGTGAATAGGATCTGCATTATAGTTGCTCTGTTTTCCTTTCTTCTAATCAATTGATTAGTCAGCATGATCTTGTGATACTAGATTCAAGAATTAACAATTTTCTTTTTCAGATTGAAGGAGCTTTTGTTCAAGGAATAGGGTTCTTTATGCTTGAAGAATACCCCACAAACTCAAATGGCTTAGTGGTGGCGGAAGGCACTTGGACTTATAAAATCCCTACGGTGGACACTATACCTAAACAATTTAATGTTGAAATCCTGAACAGCGGACATCATAAAAAACGTATACTTTCATCAAAAGGCAAGTTCAGATTTTTATCAAACCTAGTCTGTTTTCTTTATGCGTGATTTTACCTAAATATTTATCTGATGTCTAAACCGCTTTTATGAATGGTGAAACCTATACTATGTTCTTTTTGGTCAATATTTCCTGCAATATCAATGTCAATTGTCTTTTGGCTTGATTAGTCATATTTGTTTCAGTTGACCATTTGGTTTCTAGAACCCTTTTGCTAATGTATGCACTTCCTGTTATCATCTTGCAACTTCATGTATTTTATGAGTGTTTGTATGTGTTTGTGTGCTCATGTGCATGTATGTATGTAAAATGCAAGACAATGCACACAAAGGATAGAATCCAATCATTGCTCCAATGCTCAATGTAGGTTATTACTTTTGATTTGGTTAAGTGCCTAACCGATTTGATTCAAGTAATGAAAATTATGACTGGAGTTGAGCGGTCTAGTAAAACTATTGCAGTCTAAGCTTTTGTAGATATTTGACTTTTGTACCAGGAACAATAATCTGAAATTTGAATTTCTAGAAACTCTGTATATCTGATAGTGGAGAAACATGATTAATCCTGTGTGGCTTCCGTGAAAAGATTGCTTTGTAGCAAGTCACCAGTTGAAAGTGCAAATAAATAATGAAAAGGATAGCAGAGTTGGTGTAGATTAGTATAGTACTCTATTTTGTCATTTCTCCTTCTATACTATATGTAGTTAGGTGCTTGAGGTGATCAAATTGCTGCTTGTTAATGTTTGTAGTAGTTCATGTATTGGACACAAGGATAAGTTTGGGGGAAAAAAAAGAGAAAACCAAAGTTATGAGACTGGTAAACATGATACTTATTATCAATTTCTACCATTTGTTCTTTTGCAGCTTCTGGAGAGCCACCGTTAACTCTAGCAGTTTCTGTACACTGTGCTATAAGAGCAGCTATAAAAGAAGCCAGGCAGCAACTTCATTCATGGGGTGGCTTAGACGAGTCTAATTCTACATTTCAGTTGGAGGTACCTGCCACCATGCCTGTCGTGAAGGAGCTCTGTGGGCTTGATAGTGTTCAGAGGTTCTTACAGTGGACAATAAGCACCAAGTGATGGGATTCTGCAGGCTGTGTGGTTAAATTTGTACTTAAAAACTTTTTCACACAAACTATGCCAAGTCAGTTAGACATCACTTACCCTATTATTGTACTTCAAGCAAGATTGAATTTATATTATAAAGCACAGAATTAGTTAATAAATGGTATTGCTTTGAGTTACTCAATGAAGAGCAAAGAAGAGTTCAAGATGTGCTTAATATTTGGTTAATGGCTTCATTCAAAACCAGCCTTTCTTAGAAAAGAAAATGAAAAAAAAAAAAATGAGGGGTATCAACGTTCTTATTGAGTAATAACAATTTGTAAATTAAGCCACAAATGGGTTTGATCTAAAAAGAGAAGCGTCTATCCTATTTATAACATTAATAAATTAGTTTTTAATTTCAAAAATAAAAAATTAAGGAAACTACTTTTTGATCTTAATCTGGAAAATATTCAATTTTATGAATAACTCAACCTGCCATAAATTAGTAAATTTCACTCTAAGATTATCTAATAAATTTTGTCACATAAAAAAAAAAAGGACAAAGGGTAAAGACAAAAGCCTAAAATTAAATGGCATTACTCAAAAATTAATATGAAATATATATATAAGTGTTAGATGTTTAAAAAATAATATAATTTTGGAATGTGTAACTATTAAACCTGGGATCATTATTAGTGTTTGTGTCTCGTGAGCAAACTTGTCAAATCTCAAGCTAGTTTTAATTTAAATTTTTTTTATCAATTATCATATATCTGTTGTTAAATTTAAAATTTTAAACATGTTTACTTTCACATATATGTTCCCTTATAGTAAAGTATAATTATTTTGTTTTCTACTCAATGCAAATCTAACCTAACTATTAATGTTATAATACGTGATTAATTCTAAACATATAATATATTCAATTAATTCTAAACATATTTAAGCAATAGTCATACTTAAATGAAAACACAAATACCTGGAAACATCTTCGTTCATACATCCCATTAAAATATAAACTTAGTATTTAGATTACATTTTACGTAATTTCAGTAAATATAACTAATCAAAACACATCATCAACATAAAGACTTCTAGCAGTGGAGTGATAGGGAATGTATTATGAGATACCATAACTTGCACCGTGGTAGAAGTAAAATTCATCAGAGGATACACTAAGTGGATCAGTTATTTGTAAAATAAAATAATGGGATGAGTTTTACGAACTCAATGATCATTGGCTCGATGACTAAGAAGAGGGTGGGAAACAAGCATTAAGGAGGGAACATTTGAATATAAAATGGCATAGGAATAACTACAATTAATCCGTAATCTCAAAAGAAGTAATCTTGCAAGTATTAAATCGTGATTAATTAGTTACTTAAAAATAGTAAAAATAAATAAATATACCACATCAAGTGGAAGTACGTTAAAAATCACAATTTCATTCCTTTCTCATGACAAGCATAAACAAGTTTCAATGCGTAATTAAAACACATGTTTAGACTTTTAATCAAATCAAACACAACAAGCTCTTGCCATGAAATAAACAGACTTATAGAAATCAATACCATGCCTTGGTCAATATTAAAATAGGTAAAAGAAACAAATCTTGGGCATATAAGAATATAACTTTTAAAATAAATACACCCTACTCATCTCAATTGGTAGAATTTTTCTCACCAATGATATCATCCACTCCTTTAACTTTATGTAATTTTATTAAGAAATTTCCAATAAACTTTTAAAGTTTTCTTGCTTAGTGCATTCGGCCATCACAAAGTCAATAACTTAGCCTCAACTTCAATCATAAATTGGTACTTATTGCTCTTTGTCTTCTCCCACTTTCATTATTTCTCATCTCACGGGTTGTTGAAATCCTTAATGTAGTTTCCTTTCACTTCCAAAATCCTTGCATATACTTTCAACTCTTCAATATTGCCCAAACCATAAAATGGATTATTTACATCAAAACCCTCTAATTTCTCTCTATTTATTAATTAACCCTCGCATGTTTTATTTCCTTTCGATTGAATCCTTCCTCCACTCCATTGATTTTACTTTTCTTCTATTTTTCTTCCTTAACACATATACAAATAAAATATCAAATTTATGTTTCACCAAATTACCACCATAATATTTAAGTATATAGTTACTTTTATACCTTATCTAATAATAACACATGGATCCAATTGATACCTTATTTATTTTAAAATTTTCCTACTTTCTCCTATTTCGGTTCAACTTAACTCTTCAAAATAGTCGGCCGATATTAGGCTATCATAAATATTCAAATTATTATTTTATTATTATATTATTAAAATATTATTTTATTTAATAATATTATTTTATTTTAAAATATTCTTTTTCCCTTCTACCACTTCTAATCACTTCAATTAACAAATACCATATGAAAAAAACAAAAAACAAAAATGCTGTGATCATGTTAAGAGTGAAAATCGATTGACGTAAATAACCAGGAAAGTAAAAGTCAAGCAATTTTTTCTTTATTGTTTCTACAATCTAGAAGTTGGATTCAATAGATACAATTAATGATATAAATATACAACTAAATAAAACATATTCTTTTTTTGTAAATTATGAATCTCAGAGAAAAGATTTCATGTAATAAATACGCATGTGGGGTAATATATATATATATATATATCCTTTCCACTCCTATAAAGTCAAATCATCTTTAATTTCTATGCTATTGGACACATCATCAGTTGAAATTTCATATAAAATTTTCTCTCTCCTAAAACAAAAATATTGATAATTTTAATAAAATTTCAAATAAAAATCTTTAATTTAGTGATTGATTCAAGAGTCAAAAATTATATTCTGCATAATTCCTTCTGATCGATAAAATGGTTATTTCATTGCAACAATAGCAACAAATTCAAGACAAGGAAATCACTAGTCCAATAAAGAATCCTTTAGAGCCTGAGATACTACATATGCAACTATGACTTTTTTTTTTTTTTGTTATTTGAATATAGAAAATATTTTACATCATTCTCCATCTTTAAAAAATTTTTCATCTATAATAATTTTTTATTATAATATTATAAAAATATCAGCATTTATCAACTATACAAACACCCAAGACATTTTATTCAATATTAAAAATATTGCATATAAATATTCTTCTTATAGTTGTTAGTTAATTAAGTGAATAAATCATAAATTGAAAATTAAAAGAAAGGAGAGATTTTCATGTGTGAAAATTTTATTTTTTATTTTTTATAATTTTTTAATTGACCTTAACTATTTTGGATTATATTAAAGATTCTTAGTAAAAATAATTATAATGATATGATCCCTATAAAATAATTGAATAAAAATAATTAATAATATTTTATTAAAAATAAATAAAAACATATTCTTTCTTATTAACCATCAAAATCTTTTTAGGTCCGAATATTTAGCTCATTGATTAATACATGATCCTCTTTTAAAGAGTAAGATTTGAATCTCCCTCTTCTCAATTATATAAAAAAAAACCATAAAATCCATTTCAATATCATTATATATTTATATTTACTAGTGTAATTAATTATAAATATATTTCGAGATGATTGATATCAAATCTCAATGATAAAGAAAAGATTCTAATATTTTTAGGTTTTAAATTAAACTTTTATTATGTGTAAGTTTAATTTTACGTAAGTTTATTAATTTATTCTATTGTTTTACTATTTTAATTTCATTTGATTGACTTTTATTTCAGTATGTATATGTTATCTATAATGATTATTATTTGATTATAATTATAATTTTTACTTGTATAAAAAATCTCATGATAAAAATAAAATAAAACTTAAACATGTTCTCTTTAAATATGAAAACAAATGAACTCTTTCTAGATTCAAATGAACTTATAAAATTCTTAATTATGTTACATTTGCTGAAATATAAACTTGTAGCAAAGATGAATAATATTTCTTTCTCTTAAAAAGTTTATAGACATAAGATCCTTTGGACTGGCATTCTATTGTCAAATGTAATTACGAAAGCAGGAGAAAGGTTGTTTTCGCTTTCATTGCTTTGATTTTTTTATTCTCTCATTTCAACACTTTTACTTGTCTTTGCCTCTCCAAAGTCTTCACTATTACTAGCTTGGAAATATCAACCATGGGAGAGCCGATTAGTCTACAATTTAAATACAATATATACATATATTTCAAAATTATTTTCTTAAATTCTGAAAAATCAACTATAAAAAAAGAAAAAAGAGGGAATGGGTGAAGTAATGCTCAGCAGGGACGTCATTTGATTTGCTTGTAAAGTTTCGGAGACAGTACGTATTGTTTATGAAATAGTTGGTAAGTGGCATTTCTGCCTTAATTATATATAGCGTTGGCAAATGAGTAGAGCAACTACTCTATCATAGCATAGCATCAGATTGGTCAAAGTCTGAAAAAATGGGGGAGGCAGGAAAGCAGAGGAGTTTGGTTTTTGCAGTTAATGGACGCAGGTATGAGCTCTTAGACGTAGACGACCCTTCAATTACTTTGCTTGAGTTCTTGCGTTCTCAAACTCCTTTCAAAAGTGTCAAGCTCGGCTGTGGTGAAGGTCTGGACATCTCTCTCTCTCTCTCTGTCTGTATTTTCCAGTCGTTTGTATGACAGTTTAGTTGTATGGTTTTGAGTGCTGATGACGGGTTTTTGTTTTTCTTCTGGATTTTAATTAATCATCAATAAGGAAAGCCAACTTGTCGAATTGTATTAATTATGCAAAGATATGTGTGTTTGACTATGATTGCATGCTGTGGTGCTTGTAGACAACTTGGGGTATATTTTCTGTACTTTTTTTTCTTTGATTGGGAGTTGTAAGGATCACATGTTTGGCTTTTTGTTCTTAAAAAGAACTAGTTAAAAGAAATTAACCCAGACCAAGAAAGATACTACTACTTCTTCTTCTTCTTTTTTTTATAATAAAATTAAGTCTTATTTAGCCAGTATTGCACTGCAAGTATGGAAACAACTTTTTCCCTAATGAAAATAATGAAGAATTTATTATATATATATAGAAAAATTATGTATTTGATAGTATTGAAAATGAAACTATTATATAACGATTTTCGAATATATTAAAATTTATCATATCAAAAAAATTATATTAGTTTATTAACTCACTTAAAAAAATTTTCTAGTTACACGATAATACATGAAGTAAGTTTATATATGATGTATTGTCGAGAATAATTTTACATATTTTCAATAAATCACAATTCGTTGTCTCATAATAATATTTATAAATAAAAATTTGAAAAAATTTTTATGGGGTGACAAATCTAACAATGAATATAAATTGATCTATACAAATACATGATTATAATAATTGTTTAAATTATTATATCTAGTATTATTATTTAAGAGTTTGGGTTAATTTAAGTTTAATATTATTCAATAACCATGATTATTAAAAAAAATATCATGTAATCTTATCATGAAAAGCATTAAAATTTAAGTTTTAATTGTTTAATTTTTTGCATCCCATTTCAACCTAGTTACTTACATAGAAGGCCGCTTCTACAAAAAGTAAAGTGAAAACCGTTAAGGGGTGGGCTACTTATTCTTGAAGGAATCTACAATATGCTCAACTAAAGGCAACAGCCCTTTAATACTATGCATAATCCACTTTTATGTCTTTAATTATCATTCTTCGTTTACTTTTTTCTTAATATTTTTATGTAAGTAGTAAATTTTAAATTAAATGGTTGTAAAATGTTAAAAACATGGACTCAGAAGCAGAGAGGAAATGAAAGTTTAGATGGAAAGGAGAAGAAATGAAAGTAATGGAGGTTTGGAATCTTGTATTACTTGTTTAAAGAATAAAAGCCTGCTAGAAAGCAAGTTAACTATTTTGCCTCCCATTTTAATCCCCTGTTACCAAAGGAATGGTTTCTGATTAATGTTGTCCTGTTTTACAGGTGGCTGTGGTGCCTGTATTGTCCTACTGTCTAAGTATGATCCGGTGCTCGACCAAGTTGAGGATTCTGCTGTGAGTTCATGTCTCACACTTCTTTGCAGTGTAAATGGATGTTCAATTACTACAGCTGAGGGAGTTGGAAATAGTAAGGATGGTTTCCATCCTATTCAGGAAAGGTTTGCTGGTTTCCATGCTTCTCAATGTGGCTTTTGTACTCCCGGAATGTGTGTTTCTCTCTTTTCAGCTCTTGTCAATGCTGATAAGACCAACAGGCCAGAACCCCGTCCTGGATTCTCCAAGCTCACAGTCTCTGAAGCAGAAAAGGCCATCGCAGGAAATCTTTGTCGCTGTACCGGTTATCGACCTATTGCTGATGCTTGCAAAAGTTTTGCTGCTGATGTTGATATGGAGGACTTGGGGTTGAACTCCTTCTGGAAAAACGGAGAAAGTGATGAAGCAAAGCTGAGTAGATTACCTTCATACAATCATAGTAATGCAAGTTCTAAGTTTCCTGAGTTTCTCAAGAAGCATATCAAGGCAGGTGCCACTCTGGCTTCTCAAGGATCTCATTGGTATAGTCCTGCTAGTGTTGAGGAGCTCCAAAGCTTATTGCAAGAGAATGAGGCTAATGATGGAACCTCAATGAAAATTATTGTTGGTAACACAGGGATGGGATATTACAAGGAACAAGAAAGCTATGACATGTACATTGATTTAAAATATATTCTTGAGCTCTCAATCATCAGGAAAGACCAGACAGGAATTGAAATTGGAGCAGCTGTGACAATTTCCAAAGCTATTGAAGCTATGAAGGAAGAAAATGAAGGTGATTTTCATCTAGAAAGTAAAACAGTGTTCCAAAAAATCGCTGCTCATATGGAAAAGATAGCTTCAGGATTCGTAAGGAATTCAGGTAGCGTAGGAGGAAATTTGATGATGGCCCAGAGGAAACATTTTCCATCAGATATTGCTACCATACTACTTCCTGTGGGTACAATAATGAATATAATGACAGGTCGGAAAATTGAAAAGCTTACACTGGAGGAGTTCCTTGGAAGGCCTCCTTTAGATTCCAAAACCATTCTTTTAAGCATTAAGATTCCTTGCTGGGGGTCAAGAAGGGATATTTCTTCTGAAACTGATACTAAGCTGCTATTTGACACTTATCGGGCTGCACTACGTCCTCTTGGAAATGCACTGCCCTATTTGAATGCTGCTTTCTTGGCTGAGGTTTCTTTTTGTACAAACTCTACTGGAGTTAGACTAAATAACTGCCAGTTGGCTTTTGGTGGTTATGGGACCAGACGTCCGATTAGAGCAAGGAAGGTTGAGGAGTTTCTTACTGGAAAGTTGCTAAGTGTCGGTGTTCTGTATGAGGCTACTAAATTACTTGGAACCATTGTAATACCTGAAGATGGTACCTCACATCCTAGTTACAGGACAAGCTTGGCTGTTGGCTATCTTTACGAGTTCCTAAGCCCCTTAATTGACACTCTTGCTGAAATTTCTGATGGTTTTCTCAATGGCATCTTGTTGAAAGATTCCAAAATAAAACCAAGTTGTGATGAGTTTGGTAAAAACCAACTCCCAACGTTGTTATCATCTGGAAAGCAGGTGATTCAATTAAGTGAAGAATATCATCCAGTTGGAAAGCCCATTACCAAAGCTGGAGCTGCCATTCAAGCTTCTGGTTTGTCCTTTCATACTTATTATTCTTTTGCTTCACATCAATAAGTCAACTATTAAAAATTTTTATTTAGTTTTTTGATGCTTTTCTGCTGTTTCCTAACGGCATGGATCCATGATTAATTGGTTTGGCACTTGAACAGTCGGTAATATTGTGACAATAGCATCTCTTCTCTGAATATGTGTCCTAGCACTTTTCTCATCATGCTCTTATGCTTCATTAGATGCATTGCCTAAATTTGTTGCAAGCTCAAACTTTGAATTCATTAAGCGTTAAACACGAATGCATCTTTTCTTAATTCCTTGAAAACATCATGAATATATTAACATACCCCAGTTTTTGTTTTCCCAACCATGCTTTGCTTTTCATCCTTAGATCTTCCTTGTTTACTGCTTTATGCTCTATACGATCAATATTCATTGAGCTCTTATGTAGGTGAGGCTATTTACGTGGATGACATTCCATCTCCAAGAAATTGCCTACATGGAGCCTTTGTATATAGCACAGAGCCTCTGGCACGGGTGAAGGGCATAAAATTTAAACCCGGTTCATCAACGGTTGGAGTAACTGCACTTATGACTGTCAAAGACATTCCAGGGAAGAACGTAGGTAGTAAGTCCATATTTGGTGAGGAGCCTTTGTATGCAGATGAGATTGCTCAATGTGTGGGAGATCGCATTGCCTTTGTGGTACATCCATTGTTTGACCATATCTAGGTCTTTCGTTAGTTTGTTGTAATTGTCATTACTATTAGACACAGTACAATGGTTATTATGTTTCCTTTATAAGCTCTTGATGTTTAATTTTTATTGGACTTTGATCATTAAGATGACACTTTCAGGTAGCAGGTACACAGAAACATGCAGACCTGGCAGCAAACATTGCAGTGGTTGATTATGACAAGGAGAATCTCGAACCACCCATATTATCTGTAGAAGAAGCTGTTGATAGATGTAGCTTTTTTGAGCTTCCACCTTCCCTTTACCCCCTACAATTTGGTGATTTCTCCAAAGGCATGGATGCAGCTGATCACCAAATTCTCTCAGCTCAGGTAAAGTCTATACTTTGTTGCTTCTCTGCTTCCTGATCTCACCCAGTATACCTGTTCTTTTTCTTCATCTGAATTAACCTGCATACAAGCCGTATTTTCTGTCCTCTGACAAACCTTTATCATGGAAAGTCACAAAAAATTTCTGTTGACTTCCTCTATCTAGATCGAACTTGGGTCGCAATACTATTTCTATATGGAGACACAAACTGCGCTGGCTGTGCCAGATGAAGACAACTGCATTGTGGTGTACAGTTCTAATCAAGTCCCTGAGTTCACACAAGATACAATAGCTCAATGCCTTGGTGTTCCTGGACATAACGTTCGTGTGGTTACAAGAAGGATCGGAGGAGGTTTTGGTGGAAAGGCCATAAAAGCAATTTCTGTGAGTGTCATTCTACTACTGTATAGTTTTCTTATCTCTGCTTTTTTTTTTTAAACTTCTCTTTTTAGGAAGATGAGCTTGTTTTCCAGCATCAAATTGAGTGTTTTTAGAAACTGGAAAAGAAAGTACTAATACACTAAGAAGATAAGCTTTGTATCTAGATGGGGAATTGCTTTTGGTAGAGTGAGCTGAAATTAATCTATGTACTTGATTGCGTTTTTTATTTTTCTTCCAAGGTCTTCTGCTTCTTTTGCTATGCCATTAGGAGAGAAAGCACTTCCCTCTTTGTTTAATTTCTTTACTTGGGGGACGGATAAAGAGTGTTTCCATACTTGTTCAATTTAATTAAATTCTGTGGCCCAGAAAACTTCTGAGTATTACAGCTTGGTTGGTTTGGTCTGACATTGGCATTTAGAATTATGTAAGAAGTACCTAGGGTATGGTAAAGCACTCAGAAATAATGGAAGATTAGTTGATTGGATTGAAGTTAGCCATCTTCATAAATGGCGTTTGCTGTTGAGTGATTTTTGAAGTGATCTACATTCCATACTTAAGCAACCTAACTTTCTAGGTTTTGTTGACAGAAAACTTTTGCCATTCACAATATGGTGTACACTAGATCAATTCACTAAGTTCACCATCACTGTGTCATATTCAATCAAATATGTTTTTGTTGGTTCAATCTTCTTGTCCTTTTCCTTTGTCTTACTGAAGCTAATAATATTCAGAATTAGATGCTAACTTAAGCATATAATTGGAGATTCATCGGTTTGGCTGTCCTTGTGCAGTTGCGCAGAAGTGATAGTTGATCCTCTGTTACGCATAAGATCCCTCAAATTTTTTGTGGCATCTAAAATTTAGTGCTACCCTCTTTAGTCTGTTATTTGTATCACTTAACTATATGACTTAATGTAGGTTGCTACAGCTTGTGCACTTGCTGCTTACAAATTACAGCGTCCAGTCAGGATATACATGAACCGAAAGACTGATATGATAATGGCAGGAGGAAGGCACCCCATGAAAATAACTTATAGTGTAGGATTCAAAACTAATGGGAAGATTACTGCCCTAAAACTCAATATACTAATCGATGCAGGGATATACTCGGATGTAAGTTTAGCTATTCCTGGAATGATGCTTGGAGCACTTAAGAAATATGACTGGGGTGCTCTATCTTTTGATGTAAAACTATGCAAAACAAACCTTCCGAGTAGATCAGCAATGAGGGCCCCAGGAGACCTACAGGGATCATTTATTGCTGAAGCAATAATCGAAGACGTAGCATCCTCCCTTTCCATTGAAGTGGATTCTGTCAGAAATGTTAATCTCCACACATACAACAGCCTTGACTTCTTTTACAAGAGTAGTGCAGGCGAACCTATGGAGTATACTTTACCTGCAATATGGGATAAGTTGGCCACTTCTTCAAGCTTTTACCAGAGGACTGAAATGTTAAAAGAATTCAATAGGCGTAATACATGGCGGAAAAGGGGAATTTCACGTGTGCCAATTGTGCATGAAGTGTCAGTGAGAGCAACACCAGGGAAAGTAAGCATTCTACATGATGGATCCATTGTTGTTGAAGTTGGAGGAATTGAGTTGGGTCAGGGTCTCTGGACAAAAGTAAAACAGATGACTGCATATGCTCTCAGTTTGATCCAATGTGGTGGAACAGAAGAACTTTCCAAGAAAGTAAGGGTCATACAAGCAGATACTTTGAGTTTAATTCAAGGGGGTATGACTGCTGGCAGCACAACATCTGAGTCCAGCTGTGAAGCAGTTAGACTTTGCTGCAATGTCTTGGTTGAGAGACTTACCTCTCTCAAGGAGAAGTTGCTGCAGCAAATGAAATCTATAGAATGGGAGACGCTGATTTTTCAGGTAGATGTGTGACTATCAGAAATTTTCTGACTTCATTATATTTCCATTTTGGCTGCTGGATGAATCCTAGAAGTCACCTTCCTAGGAACAATAATATCAGAATATTTTCCTTCTAGCTCTGATGCCTCGCACACTTTGAGATCTTTGCAAAATTATGGTCATACATTCACTTTTACTCTACCAAGAGAAAAGAGATATATTACTTTGCTGTTCTAGACAAGTTCATTATATTTTATCATAGCAGTGCCACTCTTTTTGTATACAGCAACTTCATTGCAAGTTCACATGTATTATTTTTTTTGAAAATTAAGTTCACATGTATTATTAATGCAGGCATATCTCAATTCTGTGAACTTATCAGCAAGTTCATATTATGTACCTGACTCTTCCTCTACACATTACCTAAACTATGGTGTAGCAGTGAGTGAGGCAAGTTTATCCCTTGCTTCATCTTTCTTTAAAGTTCATCTCAATTCTCAGTTGATTTGGCATGTTGAACATGATGCAGAACAAATCATACTGCCATATTTGGACTGACTTGACAGTTACTAATTTGAAGCTATGGCATTGCAGGTGGAGGTAAACCTTTTAACGGGGGAAACAACAACTTTGCGGACAGATATTCTATATGACTGTGGCCAGAGCTTGAATCCTGCTGTGGATTTAGGACAGGTTAGCTTGAATATAGTACTCTTAGCATGACTTCAGTTTAGAATGATTGCTCTGTAACCTTAGCTTGTTTGCGTTTAGTCTCAACTCTAAAGTCTTTCCGTGTCAGGCATGCCTAATATTTTTTTTTTCCCGACTTTATGCATTGTTGCTAAAGGATTTGACCGTGTACATATGCTGGGAGTTAGAATTTGTGTGCAAAACCTGCCCGCAAGTAGCTCTTGCTTCATTTGCTCTAGCTAGTTCATTGGTTAGTAGGATCTGTGTGATTTAAGACTCTTTAACAATTCTGTTTGCAGATTGAAGGAGCTTATGTTCAAGGAATTGGGTTCTTTATGCTTGAAGAATACCCCACAAACACAAATGGATTAGTGATTGCAAATGGCACATGGACTTATAAGATCCCTACAGTGGATACAATACCCAAACAGTTTAATGTCGAAATCTTAAACAGTGGACATCATAAAAACCGTGTACTTTCTTCAAAAGGCAAGTTCATATTAATTTTCACAGAATCCATGTCACTTTGCTCTATTCTTGATTTATCTAATTTTAATTGGTAGTATGAATGGAATGCCTGATCTATATATGATGTTCTTCTGTCAATGTTTACCGCAATGTGAATGCCAGGTGCAATATTTTCTGCTTGATAAATGGCATTCTTGTTTTGATTGACTAATCTGTTTTTAGGGCCTTTTCTGCTTAAGGTTGTTCATTCAAGTATTGAAATCACATTGCAACTTCATCCATCTTACTATTCATTTATCTCATGTATGTTTGTTTATGCCTACACATCAGCAGTATTATTCCATCCAAACTACCCACATCAAGGAACAATTCTCCTTGCACGTTTTATGATTTGGTTTCCTGCATCAACTATGGTGTGTAAAGTATTATTTTCTCTTTTATATTTCCAACTTTGCATCTAGGCACATTCAGCTCTTTTCAAAAGCTTAATCCTGGTCAGAAGATTGGTCCCTTATTAAGCATGTTTATGGAGTAGAAAAGTAATCAAAATGCCGCTTCAGCATGATTTTATATGTCCGTGGGTTGGGTACATGGAAAGAGTGGGGGAACATAGAGAAACCACTTCAAAACTGGTGAATATATGTAGTAATTCTATTACCTGTTCCTTTGCAGCATCTGGTGAGCCGCCATTACTTCTAGCAGTTTCAGTTCACTGTGCTACAAGGGCAGCTATAAAAGAAGCCAGGCGACAGCTTCTTTCATGGAGTGGCCTAGACAGAGACGTGTCTAATTCAACATTCAAGTTGCAGGTACCCGCCACCATGCCTGTTGTGAAGGAGCTGTGTGGGCTTGATGGCGTTCAGAGGTTCTTGCAATGGACAATGGGCAGAAAGTGATCAGGGGATTCGGCTGGCTGGTTGGCTAAAATTCAGTGTATCTGCATGTAATGTAATAATGTTACTGATAAATAAGCCTCCATTTTTCGTTCATGTTTCAAACAAGGTAAATTCTGTAGCTTGACATCAGACCATAGCTTTGGGCAAATTGTTGAATACATCGACTCAGGTCAGCTAACACGGGCAGACTTAGATGGTCAGTCACAAACATACATTAACCTGTTAATCAACCCGACAATCTACAAACTGTTCACTAGTTATAAAGAACTAAGGAGTTTTCATATTTACACCACCAAGAATTATCATGTGTGAAATGAAGACATTAATTCCTTTAAAAATTTTTCTATAAAGATTTAATAAATTTTCATAACGCTATCGAGTATCATTATATTATTTAAAATAAAGATATTTTTATTTAATGTATAAAAAATTTAAATATCATGACCACAAAAGTTGGTTCATGACTTTCTTTTTTATTTAATATATTAACGTATTTATTGATTAGTTGGTTTGAAACTCTTTAATTTTTCACGTGCAAAGGTTTAACTTCTCTCTTTCAAATGATTTCATCTGCTCTAACACTTTCCCATCTATCCAACCACTTTTGGGTTGGTTGTCGGGATATTAACATGGTCCCTTCTACAAGAATTTTCTGCGCCATGACGGCGGCATGATTAAATGAGTGAAATTACATCATATTTATGGTGTAGTTTTAAAAAAAAAAAATAGAATAAAAGGCAGAACTTAGGCACTCGGCAACGTCCAACCTAAACTCAACTTGTCTTGTCCAATTTTTTTGTTTCAAGGCCAATCTTAAACCTTCAATAAACCAAATCCAAATTAAATAAAAAAAAGAAAAATAAAATTTCCATTTATGAGAGATAACATTTAATTTTTTTGCTTTATTTTTGAAAGGCATTAAGAAAGATTTCATTAAAAAGGAGGAGAATGAAGTTTTCCCCTTTCATTCACAATTTGTCTTATTTAATTGTGTTCTTAATTAAAATTAAGGGTATTTGTTTAGTTTGTTAATTAAATAAATCTATACATAAGAAAAATAAAAAAATAATATAAGTATTTGATTACTTTAAAAGATAATATTAATACAAATATTATGTAACTATGAAAAAATAATGTCATTAAAAAATAATGAATAAATTAAAATAAATTCCTATAGAGAAAAGTGAACAAACTTTCTTGTTTAAATGGGAAATGACAAGTTGTTATAAAAAAATAGTAATTGTAAAGGTATAGAATAAAAAATAGTAATTAAATTTGAAAATAATTTACAAAATTACATCCTTAATATGTAAGTTGTGCCATTTTATAAACAATAATAAATTTTGATAATTTGTAAGTTGTGCCATTTTATAAACAATAATAAATTTAGTGCTCATTCTTTACATTGATCAGCAAAGAACATATAATCAGATTTAGTTTAGGTGTAAGAAAAGCTTGCTACAGCAACACTCAAGATTAGCTGCCTACAAAATAATTAGAAATAAATGGATCATTAATTAGCTGCAATGCATTAAGCATTGCAGAATTTTGACTTCTCAACATTTTATCTGAAGATTTTAGACTGACGCATTAGCTCCACATAAAAGAGGTTCTACCAGCACCAATTTACATGTCAACTGTACACGTAACAGAGAATTTTACATACTACCCCATATTGAAGTGTCAATGCCATAAGCATGTTTCACAATATATACAAAGAGTACAATACCAACTCCCTACTGGGAATTTTTTTTTCTGGATAGAAATAAGCTTTTTTTTTTCCTGGTTGCACATTCAGAAGCTAAGAGAATGACCAGAGGCAACACAATGGCATCCAAAGAAGCATTGAGTTTGCTCTAGGCTTAGATGAAAAGAAGCCCAAACATCATATCAGTAGAAGAAAAAAGATGAATCTAACACATAACAAAATAGTAAAGCAAAGACTGGTGAAGCTTTTATGAATACTAAAAGAAACCCTAGCTGGTGAACTACTAGTTCAGGCTAATGTCTTTGAACTAAGTTCTGATTGAGGGGACATAACACAGGAAAACGACTGATGGGCTGCTACTTTGGTGTCTGTCCATGGATTCAGCATTGAAAGTCATGGCATAAGTACACGAGGAAAAACCTTGAGTCTGTGTCAGTGCAAATGGGGTTTCGATAGAATTCAAGGAACTAGCAAAATTGATTTCAAGATGAACCTTTTAATAGATACTATCTTTAAGACTTATTTTGCCCCCACCACTTGGTATGAAAAGGAGAATAATGCGAATAGCTTTAAGGATACAATGAAGCCAATGTCTAACTTCGTCTTGCACTTAACGAGAGTCAACCGCTAAATATATCCGAAGGTTTACAAAGTTGTTTGACCTTAAAACCTACCTTCTGCAGCAAGTAGACCATAAAGAATTTGGAAACTTTTGTAGTTGATGAGAACTTAAGTGTTAATGTTATTATAACACAACACTTTTCTTGCTTTCAATATTTCTGCTCTTGCTTTTGTGTTTGCTTTTTGATGTTTCAAAATAGTTGACAACAAGCCTTTTATATAGACTTGTAAGTGTCTCTTCTTCAATGACACAACCTTTTCATTAAGGCACCATTTTGTCTAAAAGGTATCTTTTCATTTTAGCAAACACATCTTTTAAATATAGTTATTGTTTCAATTATCATCTTATGAAAAGATAACTATTCATTTCATAAATTATAACTTTTGAGTTATAATTTGAAACAATAACACTTTTCATATCTAACTTTTGAGCTGTAATGTCTTTTCAATATGTTTCATACTTTTGGATATCATTTTCACCAAGAGACATAACCATTTACATGAAAACCTGTCTATAATCCAATAGATAAATTATATCACTTTATGTGACATAACTCTTAAGTTAAGATAGCTTTTCATTATGTGAAATAATCTTTGATTATGAAAATACACCAACAGTCCGTTCCTAGAATGGCTAGTGTGATTCGGCGACATGGTCCTTTTTTCCACCCATGTAAGGAGCAAGACTGGTTTAGCATACGTTGGCCAAAGCAAATAGCTTAGCCTTGAAGTCCAACCTTGGCCGTTTATAGAAGTACTAGATGTTATTGGGACATTCAAGAGGAAAGGACGATGTAGGGAAAGATTGCTTAAAATTTTCCTAAAAGGCAATAGAAAAAATTTTAAAAAATGTCATTACTTTAAAATAATTATTTTTAACTTATTATTAATACTATTATTTTTATTATTTTTATTTAAAATTACTATTTTTTTACAATTTAATATTTATACCATTATTTGTAATATTTTTACTTTAAATTATTTTTATCATAAATATTTTAAAAGAGATGCACGAATCTAGTAAAAACTTATTTTTTCAAAATCTCTTTTTAATTCTTTCTTTTTATTTTATCTTGTTCTCATTTTTCATTTCTCTGTCAAAGTAGTTTAATTTTCTATTTCTTTATCAAATCATCCTTTGAATTCCATTTTCAATTTCTCTAACAAACTGCCCCTTTTATTTCATTTTCCACCAAAATGTTCGTTTGAAAGTTAATGCTTGAGTTAAAGAAGGCTTTTAAGAAGGCGGTTGAGTTCAAAGTGTCGTAACATGTGAGTTCAAAAACCCATTCGCTCGACGTGAAATGGAGTCACTATCAATCTTTTTTTATTTAGATGGAATTAACCACCTATTTGAGTTTATTTCTTTCAAATGTTACCTTAGACTTAATGTAAGTTCATTTTAAAAAATAGTTTATATTTACAGAACAATTTTTTAGTTTGAGACTACAGTTATGCATAGGGAAGATAATAGCACATCGCGGCGCTCATTCAAGAAATGGTACCATTTAATCATGTATTATCTTTATGGTAGCCTTAATCCTTGATTCTTAATTTAATTGTTATTTATTTGTTATATTTCATTCCTTATTTTATTTGGTGTTGAAGATTTTTCTTAAAGCCCTCCAACACTCTGGTAAGGGTTTTCAAAATCCTCCTCACCTCAAGAGTATTCGAGAAGACATGCTTATGCCCTCCAAGAGGCTTTGTCATCGGGTTTATTAGGTATTTTTCAAGTGTGATTCTCGACATTGAATTTTGTACATTTTTATTCTTATTATTATTTTTTATTATTATTTGTCTATTATTTTATTTTTGTTTGCCGATGCTTAAATGAAATCTTTATATTGGAAAAATCTTCCTAGACTATTCTAACGCTCTAGTGAAGTTTAGGAATTTTTCATCACAGAAGGAATTTCTCAAGAAGAATCGTCTCTACAAGTCTCTTGAAAAGATCCCATTTTTAGGATTTTTCATTTATGAATCGAGTTTATATTATAGATGTACATGATGCAACCAAGGAATCATAATGTGATTTTTAAATTTGAAAATATGAAAGAAAAACCTTGTATTAGAAAAGTATTCCAAGATTATCCCAACACTCTAGTGATATCTAGGAGTTTTTCCTCACCTAGGGAAATTTTTGAGGAAAATCATCTCTACAAGACTCTCAGAAAAGTCCCTTCTTCGTCATTTATCTATCCATTTGCAAAAAAATTGAATCAAATGATACAAGTTTCAATTTAATAATGAATGAAAAGATTTTTATCAAAAGCATTTTCCAAATCCTCCCATCATTTTGGTGAAACCCGAAAGTACTTTCTCACTTAAAGAGCTCCTTAAGAAAACTTTTCTTTACAAGTTTCCTAAGGAAGTCCCATCATCAGGGTTTCCACTCATTTGCAAAAATATACATCCAAAATGAATGCAATTCATAAATGAATGTTGATGTTGCATAATGAGCAAAACATTTAGTAATTGTTATTTTTATGTATACATTTTATTTTCAAAAATTATTATTTTATTTACTTTAAATAATTTTATAGGTTTTTAACCTCTTTTAAATAGTCATATTGTTTATTTTAGAAATTTTTATTTACTTAAAATACAATTATTTGAATTAAGGAATATTGGAATATAAAATTAAGATTCTTCCATCATTCTAGTGGAGTTCTATAATCAAATTCCTCACCTAGGAAAAGTAACTCGAAATTGCGACTCTCCACATTAATTCCAAGTGAAAATTCCATCATTGGCTTGATTCAAGTAAGTACATTTAATTCATTAATTTCTTTATATTTTAAATAGTCATATTTTTATTTTAGAAATTTTTATTTACTTAAAATACAATTACCTAAATTAATGAATATTGAAATATAAAATTAAGATCCCCCATCATTCTAGTGGAGCCCTAATCAAATTCCTAATCTAAGAAAATTAACTCAGAATTATGACTCTTCACATTCCAAGTAAAGATTCCATTGGCTTGATTCAGGTAAAAACATTTAATTTATTAATTTCATTATCTTTTAAATAGTCATATTTTTATTTTAGAAATTTTTATTTACTTAAATACAATTACTTGTTCAAGAAATATTGACACATAAAAGTAAGACTCTCCCATTATTTTGGTGGAGTCCTAGTTAAATTTCTCACTTAGAAAAATTAACTCGGAATTGTGACTATGCACATTCCAAGTGAAAATTCCATCATTGGCTTAATTCAAGTAAATACATTTACTTCATTAATTTCATGCTAATTATGTTAATGAAACATTATAAAATGAAATAACCTTGAAATAAAAAAGGTCTCAAAAGACTCACCATTAATGGACTAGACAAGAGTTTACTATTTTTATCACAGTTGGGATTAAACCATTCTACAGTTTTTTTTTTTCTTTTTCTACTAGGCTTCATTCCTTTTCTTCTTTCCAAAAGGAAATCACACTTGTTAGGTTTAGAACTTGAGAACTCTAACAAGTTTACCAAAACACATACCATTATACCAAGTCCTTTCTTTCCTGTTTAATTTTTTTCATTCCCTTTTCACTTCTCTTCTTTCTTTCCTTTCCCCTTTTACCCTTTCCCACTCTTGGACACCATTTCATGCCCCCTTAAACCTAACTATAAAAACCCAAAAAAACCTTAACCCCTTTCTCTCTCTTCAAACGCACCTCCTTTAATCGACGACGCAATAGTATGTCACCGTTGCCGGCCACCATTCACCAGTGAAAATTTTTCAAAAATCTTTAAAAATTCTTTTTGATTTTCTCTACTTTTTTTAGGAAAAGAGAATTTGCACTCATTCTTTTTAAGTAAGAAGTTATACACTAATCAATGAACTAAATTCTTAGGTGCGATCTCTTCTACCCTTTGATTAGATTATTTTTTTCAAAAACCTTTCCTTTTCTCCTAGATCTAAGAAAAACCAAGACAAAAAAAAATCTAGATCTATAGTTGATCACCGCTCCTTTTCACCCAAAACACCAATTTTTAAAGGTGTGTAAACAGTTATTTTGGTTAATTCGGTTTTGGATATCTAATAACCGAACTAGTCGAATTTATATTTAAAAATAATCGAAACTAAATCGAACTATATATATAATCGAACTAACCAAAATCAAACTAATTCGGTTAGTTTGGTTCGGTTTCCAAAAATCGAACTTGACAAATTTTTTAATTTTTTATTTGTATATATTTATTTATGCTATATTTTTTAATAAATTAATATTACAAAAAATATTAAAAATGATAATAAAAAATATAATAAATAAGATTAATACTCATATAATTAAAAAAGAACTAAAGAGGAGAAGAGATGAGGTTTAGGATTTATTTTTCATGTAAAATCTCCATAATACCCTTACTTAAGTTTGGTTAGTTCGATTAGAAATTTTTCTAACCGAAATCGAACTGAATTAATTTTAATAACTTAACTATCCCAACCGTAGTATTCAAAGAATCGAACTAACCGAACTGAAAAAATCGAACTCATTTTGGTTCTGTTTGGCTGTTCAATTTGGTTCACATTTGCTAACCCCTATCGATTTTCATCTTCCTTTCCACTTAATTTTCCATTTAGCCAATTGAAATGGTCAAAAACCTCCCAAAATCCTTCAACCTGAAGTTCTCCCCCCTTTTTTTTGTATTCTTTATTTCTTGGCCTTGTTTTTTTGTTTGTGATTTTGTATTTGTACGGGTTGTGAAACAGTTAGAACTTTTCTAAGGTTCTCTCTCGTAAAAATGTTTTCTCCTCCAAAAAATGGCCTCTTTTCACCGTGCTCCTTTCTCCTAGTTTTAAAATCAAAGGAAAGGGGTTCACTTTCATGATGCCTATAATGGTAGTGGACAAGAGATTTGCCTGATGTCTTTGGTAGTGATTGACTTGGCTTTTTCTTCTCTTTTCTTAACTTTATTCGATTTAGTATAATTGATTTTGTCTTGTTTCAATTTTCGAGGTTTTTAGTATAGGTTTTGGTTGAAATAGGAAAAAGGAGTCACAATGTCTCTGCCATGGCAAGCTGGCAGTGGCTTTTCAAGCCCTTTCTAGATTTTTTTTATTTTATTTTTGTTTTAATTTTTATAAATTTTTATTTTTAGTTAATGCTTTAGGAGCACAAAAAGGGTCCATTTAATCAGTGGTGCCTCTGCGCTTCCAATACTAAAAGACTATCCATCACCATATAAAGTTAAAAAAAAGGATAAAAGTCAAATTTAAATAAATAAAAAATGACAAAGGTGCTTGAATAAAAAGGAATGTCTACACAAAGTTTTAGAACTAATATGTAAAATGAATTTCCATCGCACTTGAGGCTCTTCTTGAGTTTAAAGTTTTGAGCTAAAATGTACAGTGTATTTCCATCGTATAAAACTTGCAAGAAGGTTGTACGAATTTGAAAAATTTAGGATTTCAAAAATAGTGATTATAGTTAGTGTTACTGGCATTACATCAAATATTGCTATATTGTTATTTTATATTGCTAAAGCAAATAAATTAATGTACCTATTCCGAAATCAAATAATCTAATAAAAAAATATTTATTTATATATATTTTAACAACATAAATCTTTTACATTTAAACATTTACATTATTAATAATCATATGTATCATTTGGTTAAATATTTTTATTTTTAATATTTTTTTTTAATTTAGTCCCTCAACACTTCAATTTTGTTCAATTTAATCTCTATACTATACAATTTTGTTCAATTTAATCTCTATAACATGACATAGATTTTTTTTCTTGATTTGTCACGTCAACATATTAATGCCATGTGGCACTATCACGTTATCATGTAGATGTTACGTCAACCAAATATACCACGTTAGCACTGACGTCATCCTTTTTAATAGTAAATTTGAATGTTGCCAGGAGTAAGAACAAAACTAAAGCAATTTCAAAATAAAAATATTAAATTGTTTCAATTTTGAGTACAATGATTAAATTGAATAAAATGCATAATTACAGGAAATTGATGGGTGCTGTGACCATAAAACTAACATATTTGATTAATATTTTTTTCATTTAATTTTTGTTTCTATAAGAAAAAAAATAGAAAGTCCATTTGGATAGAAAAATAAATAAAAATTTGAAGAATTATATATAAACTATATAATATGTTTAGATAACAGAAAGTATGATTTTTTAATAGAATAATTATGATGTAAGGAAAAAAATTATGTGTGCACATTTTAATTATTTTTTATTTTTAAATTGATTATAATATTATGTTTTACGTTCTGCTCTTACTTTAGAGTAATACTTAAAAAAAAATCTTTCTTTTAATGATTGAGGACAAATTTGTTCTAAGTAATTTGTTGCTCACTGAATTTAAAGCAGAAAAAGAACAATTGGTTAACGAAGGCTTTAAAGCTAGTGAACAAAAACACGGTGACAATATTTTCATTTTAAAATTGATTGAAGAAAAAAAAATTTACTACTAGCACTTTTAATGAATCAATTTTATGTTGACTATATATTAGAGCAAATTAACTATAAAGGTGATGTTACTAAAATTATAGCATTAATTTTCAATTATAAATAGATTTATATTTAATTCAAATTCTTTAATGTGTAAAATTAAAAATCTGAATATACTGTAAAAATACTAATATTTTTTATCATCTGCATTAAATGTTAAAACTTATTTTACTTATTTATAAATAATATTAAATGTTAATGCGAAATGTTTATAAAATATAAAATATAAAGTGTAAATAATTGAAATTATGTAATTTTTATGTTTTAATTTTAAGTATTTTCAGTAAATATGTGAAATTATTTAATTTTGAACATGTGCAAAAAAAAATGAAAAAGATAAGAGCAAAAGGGCAGAATTATGTAGCGTAGACCTAAAGTCAACTTTTCTTATCCAATTTGTTTTCCAAGTCCAATCTTGAAAGATTCAACAAACCAAATCCACATTGAATGAAAAAAAAGAAAATTTGCTTTTATCGTATAATTTTTAATTTATTTATTATTTAATTGTGTTCTTAATTAAAATTAAAGATATTTATTTAGTTTGTTAATTGAATAAATTTATGTATAAGAAAAATAAAATATAAAATATAAAATATCAATATTTGATCACATTAAAAGAAAATATTCAATGAAAATATTATGTAATTATTTAAAAAATAAATTAATCAGGAGACAGTATAATAAAAAAATTAAATACAGAAACTTCCTTGACAAAGACCTGCTGGATTGGAAATGCCCATTTTTTAACCCGCTTGATTGTCAAAGATGTTAGCCAACCTATTTAACCATCTCCTACCCTAATGCCCTGTCAGCCAGATTTTGCCATACCAACATAATTCTTTTTTCACTGGTTAATCCTCTCTTTATGTTTTAATTTTTAATTTAGATTAATAATTAAGAATTTAAAGTTGTAAAAATATAAAATATCTTGTTACAAAAAAAATTAATTAAAACTCTTTAGATTTGAAACTTTTCCTTTTCTCTCACATTCAAAGACAAAAAACCCAAAAACATCTTTTTTCTTCAAACTTAAGAAAAATTTGCTTCAATAAACTTTTCTATTGAACAGATCCCTACAAAGAGTCTTTGGCATTAACAGTTTGAATAGGAGGATCCGCTGTGTAAATCCAATTCTGGAGAAAAGGTCTCAGCACAATCTCTTAGAAAATAGAAGCAAACTTTTCCACACTATTGAGACCCTTTAAAGCAACCCAAGGGCAGATGGTTGTGTAATTGCAGCCCACAAAATTTTTAAAATATTTTATATATTATATATTTTTTCTCTTAATGATCTCTTCAAAATAATATCTTTGGGTAAAAGTTGATTTCGTCAATCAAATATAAATGTAGAGCATCATTATCAAGTTGATGCATTTTTAGTGACAATTGATTCTCGGCTAAAAGCATTGAATAAGCATTGAATTTGAGATTCAATTAGCAAATTATGAAATTTTTAACTTTAAGCATTGTTTTGGATCTTAATAACAATTATGAATCATTTAACATTGATGATTTCTACAAGTTAATAGAGAATTTTATTCTCAAAATTTCATAGAATAAAGAAAGACTTCTTTTGAGGTTATAATTGAAACGTTACGAGCTTGATATATCTCATCACTAAAGTTTTAAAGATATTTAGACACTTTTTAAATTGTGCCAAAGTTTAACAAAAATAAGAAAGTTAAAAAAGATAGATTAATTCACCTTGCTTAGGCTCTTCTGGTTTCAACAGCAATTACAAATAGAGTATTTTCAATAATGAAAATTGTGAAAACAAGACTCAAAAATAAAATAGATGATGAGTTTCTTATAGATATTGAGAAAGACATTGTTAGGCTTTTCAGTACAAAATCAATAATTGATGAATTTGAATCCAACAAATTTTGTCGAGCACAACTTTCTTAAAAGATTACTTTCTTTTTTTATTCCTTTTCATTTGATTATTGATTAAGTTCAACATTTTAGTTTTTAAAAGTTTTAATCGTTATTCTTCTTTGTCTTTAACCTCTAATAAAAGTTAACTAACTCTACCCTTAAAGCCACCAATCAAGACGACATCGTCTTAAAGATCAAATTTAATATTTGACAATATTATAAGCATGGGTGTTGCACGCTCCTGAAAAAATAAAATGACTTTGGAGTTTCTTGGCACATGCATGCTATAGCAATTGATTTTTGGTTTCTTCACTTTTCTCCTTGATTTTCAAATTCTATAGTTAAACCTCTATAATTAATACATAATTATTGAAACCTATCTCGCACAAAGATGGACTCCAAGCAACAATCACATTACATAATTTTCTCTTTTAATACAAGAACATTACACTAAAGCTTCTTAATTCGCTAAAAAAAGTTAAAAGACGAGATCTAAGGAGATATTAGGAAACAAGTAACATTAGAGTAATCTTTTTCAAAGGTTCAAGTATATATATCAAGAAATAAAAAACATTGGAGTTATATTTTACAAAAACCTCATAATTGAGTCATATATATATAATTTTGATATATAAAGAGATTATTAATTTACATATTAAGTGGGACCTATGTATTTTTTAAAATGTATTATCTAATAAATTTAATAAATTATTAATTTACCATATTGATACCCAGTCAGGATTGATTAAAAATAGTATTTAATTAAAGCTATTAATTTATAAAAGTTATATTCTATTTCATAAAAAAGAATAAAGTGTGAAAATGTCAACATATAAAACATCCTTATTTTTAAGGTATTCTAAGTCAATCTGATTATTTGATAGATTATCAAAAGCCGATTAATTTTTGAATTGTTATTCGAATTCTTAATTAAATATTGTAAATGAGTAGGGCTATTGGCACTCCTAATTGTCTATTAATAATCCCCACTAACAACTTATAATTGTAATTTTATAAATTACCCTCATTTAGCACCTTTTAACTCTCCATAACTAAATAAATTTAGTTGTATATTGTTACTGAAAAGCAAATTCGTAAATTAAAGTTAGTTTATAAAATAATAAATTAAAGTTTAAAATCATATTTATAACAATTAAAGAATTTCAGTAAGCGTTATATTAATGTTTAAAAATTTATAACCAAGAAGTAATATATATAATTAAAATTTAATATAAAAAATTATTATTTATAATTAACTTTGAATAATGAGTATCTTAAAATTACTATTCAAATCTATAACAAATAATAATTTTATTATTTAAATTTAATTACAAATATCTTAATTTTACATAATCGATTTATGTGTTTTCTCGTTATGGGTATTTCATGCAATCCAAATTGACTATATTATGATAAAGAATGCGTTGCCAACTTTTGAACTTAAAAATGAGTTGTCCAAAACTCGTCGGCAAAAATCATTCGATAAAAGAAAAAGAAAATTTTGGTCAAATTTTTAATAATAATAATAATGAGTTGCATTGTGACGGCAGAAGAAGATGTACAGCAGGATTGTTCATGTTTAGAAAAAAAAAAAAAGAGGAAATTATATTTATAGGCTTGAGCCAAACGTCCAATTATAACAAAATCGTGTTGAATAAGAAGTCTGAGTTGGTTCAAACACTGAAAAAGAAAAGTCCAAAACAACACAAAATCCTAAACCTCCTACCGAAACCGAAAACCAGTTGGATATTTCTCTAAATTCTCTGTGCACAATCATTTTCCTTGCGAAATCTAAATCTCCCACCATCAAGCACTGCATCGAACCCGCAAGCCAGCAGCATGTACCATGACAACAGCATCATCAACCATAACCCTTTCTTGACGCAGCCGCAGCCGCAGCCGTCTACGCAGGTTTTGACTTCTCACTGGACCCGTTTCGAGGATAAACTCTTTGAGCAGGCCTTGGTGATGTTACCGGAGGGAATTCCTGATCGGTGGCAAAAGATTGCTGAAAGAGTTCCCGGTAAGTCAGCCAAGGAAGTAAAAGAGCATTATGAAATGCTTTTGTACGATGTTTATGAAATTGACGCTGGTCGAATTGAGATTCCGAGTTATGCTGATGATTCTTGCCTGTTGTCGTCGAGTTGGGACTTGGACAATCAGATCTCTTTCGAAGCTTCGAAACCAAAACAGCATGGAGAAAATGAAAGGAAGAAGGGCACTCCGTGGACAGAAGAAGAACACAAGTATAATCAATTTTTTTCTTTCTTTTTAATTAAATTTAATTTCTGATATTTGGAACATGTTTTTCCTGTGAATTTTTTTGGTTGGAGTTGAGTGTTTTGAGTTTTATGATTGATTCTGGTTTTTGTTTGTTTCAAGCTAGAACTGAATATAAAGTAAGATTTCAACTTATTTCATTCATTTTATCCTATTAAGTTAAGATCTTTTATTTGGGCGTGGGCGCTTCGATTTGTTTTGAAATTATCAACAGCTATGTTGTTGAATGATTGAAGTAAAGCTTAAATCATATGTTTATCTTCTGCAACTGGTCCTATTTGCTGAACCTGCCGAATCTGCAGTTTTGCAGAGGATTAAAACTCGCCCACGTTGCATATTCATTAAAATTGATTGATTGATCTCAAGAGATGAACAGAAATGTCATCTGAGACATAATTAAATCAATGCAATATTTGAATTCCCAAGTGTGTGGTGCTTTTCATAGTATTGTTTTGATGGTTTAGTTGCTGCCATGTTGTTGCTGTCTGGATATTACATGCCAGGGTGATGCTGCTGGTTGTTCTCGCCTTAGATATTGAGCTGCATGATTACATTCTTCAGCTCATTTTCGTTGATATGTCAAACAGGTTATTTTTAATTGGGCTGCATAAATTTGGCAAGGGTGACTGGCGGAGCATATCAAGAAATGTGGTGGTGACACGAACACCTACTCAGGTAGCTAGCCATGCTCAAAAGTACTTCCTTCGGCAGAGTTCAGTGAAGAAGGAGAGGAAAAGATCAAGCATCCATGACATTACTACAGTTGATAGCAACACGATGGATGCACCTGTCAACCAGAATTGGATTCCTGTGCCAGGTGGTCCTGTTCAACAGGTACCTTCACGGCACCAGTTGCCCACTGGAAGCCATTTACCTGCTCAAGGAGGGTCATTAGGGTATCAAAACTACAGCTATCCGATGTAAAGATGGACCAGAGCTTGGAACTCTGTATATATTATAGACCAAGTCCCTGCACTCAAGAATGCAATTTGTAAAGATCCTTGATGTTCAATTTAGTTTAGGCCTGTAAAGTAAGTTGAAACTAGGTTGTTCTTAAAATCATTGTATTTGTTTTTACAAAACGTTTTAAGGAAAGGTTGCTGGAACAAATGAGATTTATAGAGTGGGAGACGTTGATTCTGCAGGTACATATCTGGACTTCAAAATATTATGACTTTATTATTTTTCCACTTTGGTCACTGGATGACTTGGAGAAGTGAACTTATAAATAAAAATATCAGAATATTTTTCTTCTCACTCTGATGCCCTTCACACTTTGAGATCTTTTCAAAGCTGATGTTTGTACATTCACTTTTGCCAAACCAAGAGACAAAGGAAAAAGATACTTTGAATGTTCAAAGACAAATTCTTCATATTTTATCATAGACATTTTATCTACAGCAACTGCATTGCAAGTTCACATGTATTATCAATGCAGGCATATCTCAATTCTGTTATCTGCAAGTTCATATTATGGACCTAACTCTAAGCTATGGTGTAACAGTAAGGCGAGTTTATCTATTGCTTCATTTTCCCTTCAAGATCTTCTCAAATCTCAATTGATTTGGCATGTTGATATGATCAGAACAATTCAAACTGCCATCTCGGACTGACTTTACATTTACTAATTTTGGACCTATGGCATTGCAGGTGGAAGTAAATCTTCTAACAGGGGAAACAACTTCTTTGTGGACAGATATTCAATGACTGTGGCCAAAGCTTAAATCCTGATGTGGATTTAGGATAGGTTAGTTCAAATATAATACTCCTATGCATGACTTCAATTTAAAATGAATGCTCTGTAACCTTAGCTTATTTGTTTTTAGTCTCAAGTCTTTCAGCGTCGGGCATGCCTAATAAATTTTTTCAACTTTACACATTGTTGCTATAAAAGGATTTGTCTCATTGTCTGTGTTCATATGCTGTTAGTCAGAATTGTGTACAAGACCTTCCTGAAAGTAGCTCTTCTATCATTTACTCGATAGTTTATTGGTTAATAGGATCTGTGTGACTCGAGACTAATCAATTATCTTTTGCAGATTGAAGGTGCTTTTGTTCAAGGAATTGGATTCTTTATGCTTGAAGAATATCCCACAAACTCAGGTGGACTAGTGATTGCAAAATGCACATGGACATATAAGATCCCTGCACTACAGTGGATACCATACAAAACAATTTAATGTTGAAATCCTGAACAGTGTACATCATAAAAAAGCGTCTACTTTCTTCAAAAGGCAAGTTCATATTAATTTTCTTGAATCCATGTCATTTTTCTCTATTCTTGATTTACTTTTTGAATAGTGAACATCATAAAAAACATGTACTTTCTTCACTGGCAAGTTCATATTAATTTTCTTGAATCCATGTCATTTTTCTCTATTCTTGCTTTTTTTAATTTTGTCTGATACTTACTGGCCTTTACGAATGGTAATGTTGTTCTATGTATTATGTTCTCTTTTGTCAATAGTTTCTGCAATATCAATGCCAGGTGTTTCGGCTTGATAATTACATTCTTGTTTTAGTTGACCAATGTATTTTAGGGCCATTTTTGCCGAAGTTTGCTTTTGCAATTTCTGTTAGTGACATCGGAACTTCATCCATCTTACTATTCATTATCTCGTTTACAAATTTGCTTATGTTTACAACGTCAGCAGTGTTATCTCATCCAAACCACCCACATGAATAATCAACTTCTCCTTGAACATTTTAGGATTTGGCTTCTTGCATTAACTATGCTGTTTCGATTATTATTATCTCTTTCATATTGTCATCCAGCTGCAGTTGTCTCATTTGAATCTAGGCTACAATCAACTCTTTTTAAAAGCCTAAATCTGGCCAAAAGATTAATTCCTAAGTAAGCATATTTATGAAAAGGCTGAAAGGGAGTCAATATGGACTATTATAGTAATCAAAGTCTTGTTTGTATTAGTCTATGGATTGGGGACATGGAAAGAGTGGGGGAACATAGAGGAACCACCTTAAAACTGGTGAATATTTTCCTTTGCTGCCATTACTCTTGCCGTTTAAGCTCATTGTGCTGCAAGGGCGGCTATAAAAGAAGCCTGGTGGCGGCTTCTTTCATGGAGTGGCCTACACTGAGACGTGTCTAATTCAACATTCCAGTTGGAGGAACCAGCTACCATTCCTGTTGGGAAGGATCTATATGCGCTTGATAGCATTCAAAGGTTCTTGCAGTGGACCATGAGCACAAATTGAGGCAACTCTGCTGGCTGGCTATCTGGATGACTTTTAGTTTATCTACACGCATGTAAACTACTCTTAAGTGAGCTATCTCAGCAAAAGGGGAAAGAGAAATGCAATTTCCCAGTGCTCAATCTGCTTCAAAGTGGATCCATCTCATTGATAAAGCAATGTTGTCACTTAAATTATTTTACCTAATAAATGAACTATAATGTACATGTAATTTGCTCCTGTTCGAAAAGAAAAGACAGCAGTACTTAAAGCAGGAGACTATTGTGAAGTGTCAAAAGTTAAAGTTTGGAAAGGAAATAATAAATCTTCAAGCCTGGAAAAATAGCACCTATAGTAACCGGCTATTTTGCTCAATAATTGAAACAAGGTAAATTCGGTAGTTTGACATCAGATAATTACTTTAGGTATTTATTCTCAGGAACTAAGACGGACAGATTTTGACTCAATGGTTGAGTTAGCCAAGTGCTCAGCGAAAAAACATTCAACCCTTTTGCCCTTCCATTTATTCAAACCAATTATTCCCGGGGTAGAAACAATTAGACTTGTCATGGAACTGGATCAAGGTCGAGGAATTACGAAGTATATATTTTGCCAGTTTGCCATGCCAAGAAGATTGCTCTACCTACCTTTTGCAAGCGTTAAAGAGCAGTGATGTTGCTTTGAGGATGAAGCAATACAACCCAGGTATTTCTGCCAACCAAATAATAATAATAATATTTTCAATTACCAAAGGAACACTTTTATTTGTTAAACATGGTATCAAATTCGGATAAAATAATTAGTCTTGAGAATCAAAGATAATTTGTAGAGAGTTAAAGGGCCTTTTTTCCAATTGGTCCTCGTTAAAAACTCCCGACTGTCGTTCCAGTGTCGAAGGTTGCTATCTATTTAAGAAAAGGAAGGAGGAGTCAAGCATTATATACAAATGTTGCTTTGGTCATTTCTCTCCAAATTTTGTGCTTGACTTTGCCTCCCCGTCTGAATCTTTGGCTATGCCGTTGAAGCCAGCACAAGGATCGATGTAGAAAGAAAACACCAGGTTCAAATGCGTATATAATTATAATAGGGAAGAAATATTAGAATCCGAAAATCCTTTTGTTAGTGAATGTGACATCATTGGTGAGAGAAAGAGCTGTTCGTATTTGTCATTTGCCTTGTTCGTTTGGTATAAGTAGTAGAGTTTGCCTAGTTTCAGCTTGAACAACATCTGACAAATGGGGGAGGTGACAGAAACAAGAAAAGATAGCCTGGTTTTTGCTGTTAATGGGCAGAGGTTTGAACTCTCCAACGTCGACCCTTGTACTACTTTGATTGAATTCCTCCGTTATCAGACTCCTTTCAAAAGTGTGAAGCTCAGCTGCGGCGAAGGTATCTCTCTCTTTTCTCCCTCTGTTTTCCGTTATGTGTATTGAGTTTCATGTGGTTTTATATATGCCAAGGTTTCTGGACTAAAAATCAATAAAAAAATGTGTTGAGTTTCAACTTGAAGGGGTAATCGCCTTGGATGTTGATGATTCTATGAAAGGGTTACTTCATCTACAATTAAATATGGTTGCATGTCATGCTGGTTGTAAGGGTAGATTACTTTCTCCTTCCATGGATTTTCTCTTCGTCTAACTCTATAACTTTTACTTTTTTGTCATGGTTCTTCATTTTTTGACTTTGATATGAGATTGGATTTGATCTACTAATTTTTCACACTTCTGACACTTTTTTTTTTTGTTTTGTGTGCCAATGATGCATGAATCATGGGTTTCTTTTTAATATTAACCATTTTTCTTTACAAAAATTCAGTCTACTGAGTCCAGTATAATACAATAAATATAAAAAGGGTTGACAATGCAAATAATGCTTTACTAATAAATCTAATAATATATGTTGTACAATCAGAAAATAACCAAATAGGAGCATTAATATCTCAATATACCCTTATTGTATTGAATATGTCATTTTAAAATCGTAAAACTTGATAATCATGTAAAGTATTTAAAATTAAAAATGTCAACGGCTTAATACTTTTTTAATCTGATCTAATTACCGATTACATATATTTAAATTATTAAGGGGTGTGGCTTGTTGTTGAATCTGGAATATGCTGAATTTGATTTTGAGAATCAATATTATCAACAATTGAAAGTGTGTGTTGAAACGGATGTAGGAGTCGAGAGGCCGGAAGTTATGGCCACATCCCTTTCAACTATCAAATTATTCTCTCCATTGGTAAGATTTTGGCCTAAGTGTTGTCATGATCTGTGATAGGAGGTGGCCAGTAAGATCAAGCTTCTCAGTTTTAAAGCCAATTTTGTCTAGTTTATTTAATTATTATTTTAATAATTAAAATAATAATATTATTTTTTAATTAAAAAAATATTCCAACTTTGTTTTTCAGGTAAGTAGATCTTACACCGACTAATGAATTAAAAGATATAAAATAAAATAATATTATTTTATTTATTTTAAATATATTTAAAAATTATTATTAAAAAAAAACCTTGAAGTTTGGCAAAAAATACACTCATTCCTTGAAAAGTAATGACATTAATTACCAAGTTAAGTATAATTGATTTAAAAGACAAACATACTCTTTGTTAATCAATTATTTATATATTTATTTATTTTAATTTTTTTCTCTACTCTTTTAACTCAAAATTTTCTTTAATTGCAAAATTATGTGATTCAGTTAGTTGTGAGATTTCTTAATTTTATGATCATCTTTTATTACTAGCAAATTAAATTTTAATTAACTTATATTATAATTCAATCACATATTAAAAAATGTGAAACTTATCTTTAATTTAACTGTAGATTAACGTTGAGGTGAATGTATTAAGTTATTTGCATATCTTAATTGTAGCTTCTTACAAATTTAATCTACTCAAATATTTGTTGTTTTGGTACAAAGCAGATTAAATCAAAGTAACTGAAGTTTGTAAGGGAACTTAGAGAAGCAAGGCCTGCAGTAATGTAGCAAAACAATCTTACCTTGCCTTCATTGACGAATTTCTCAAATTGTACGACTTCTCTATTTGTCCTCTGCGACCAAAAGGAATGATGTTAAATTATTGTTTTCCTGTTTAACAGGAGGCTGTGGCGCCTGCGTTGTCCTGCTGTCCAAGTACGATCCAGTGCTAGACCAGGTTGAGGATTTTACTGTGAGTTCGTGCCTCACACTTCTTTGCAGTGTTAATGGATGTTCAATCACAACAGTTGAGGGAGTTGGAAATAGCAAGGATGGTTTCCACGCTATTCAAGAAAGGCTTGCTGGTTTCCATGCTTCTCAATGTGGCTTTTGTACCCCGGGAATGTGTGTTTCTCTCTTTTCAGCTCTTGTCAGTGCTGATAAGACCAATAGGCCAGAACCCCGCCATGGATTCTCCAAGCTGACAGTTGCTGAAGCAGAAAAGGCCATTTCAGGAAACCTTTGTCGCTGTACCGGTTACCGACCTATTGCTGATGCTTGTAAAAGTTTTGCTGCTGATGTTGATATGGAGGACTTGGGTTTTAACTCCTTTTGGAAAAAAGGAGAGAGTGACGAAGTAAAGCTGAGGAGGTTACCTTCATACAATCATACTAATGCAAGTTCTAAGTTTCCTGAATTTCTCAAGAAGGAACTCAAGGCAGGTGCCACTCTGGTTTCAGAAGGATACCGTTGGTATAGTCCTGTTAGTCTTGAGCAGCTTCAAAGCTTATTGCAAATGAATGAGGACAATGATGGAACTTCAATCAAGATTGTTATTGGTAACACAGGAACGGGTTATTATAAGGAATTATTAGGCTATGAAAGATACATCGATTTAAAATATATTCCTGAGCTATTGATCATCAGGAAAGACCAGATTGGGATTGAAATTGGAGCAGCAGTGACGATTTCTAAAGCTATCAAAGCACTAACGGAAGAAAATGAATATGAATTTCACCAAGGTAAAATCGTGTTCAAAAAAATTGCTGATCATATGGAAAAGATTGCTTCAGCTTTCATAAGGAATTCAGGTAGCGTAGGAGGGAATTTGGTAATGGCCCAGAGGAAACAATTTCCATCAGATCTTGCTACAATACTACTTTCTGTGGGTACATGGGTGAATATAATGACTGGTCAGAAAGTGGAACAGCTTTCACTAGAGGAGTTCCTGGAAATGCCTCCTTTGCATTCCAAAAGTGTTCTTTTAAGTATTAGACTCCCTTGCAGGGAGTCTACTAAGGATATTTCTTCTGCAACTGATACTAAGTTGGTATTTGAAACTTATCGAGCTGCACCACGTCCTCTGGGAAATGCACTGCCCTATTTAAATGCTGCTTTCTTGGCTGAGGTTTCTCTTTGTAGTAACTCTACTGGAGTTACACTAAATAACTGCCAGCTGGCTTTTGGTGCTTTTGGGACCAAACACTCAATTAGAGCAAGAAAGATTGAGGAGTTCTTAACTGGCAAATTGCTAACTGTCAGTGTTCTGTATGAGGCTATTAAATTACTTGAAACTACTATAATACCTGAAGATGGGACCTTGAATCCTGCTTACAGGTCAAGCTTGGCTGTTGGCTTCCTTTTCGAGTTCCTAAGCCCGTTGGTTGACACCCCTGCAAAAATTTCCAGTTGTTGGCTCGATGGATACAATAGCCCCGAGTGGTTCATGGATTCCAAAATAAAACAGAATAATGATCAGCTTGGAGAAATCAAACTACCAACATTGTTATCATCAGGAAGGCAAGTGATTCATTCAAGTAAAGAGTATCATCCAGTTGGAGAACCAATTCCAAAAACTGGAGCTGCCATTCAAGCTTCTGGTTTGTCATATCTTATGTATTATTATATTGCTTCACTCACCATCGTATGTCAAACTAACAAATTTTTGAAGTTTAGTTATTGATGCTTATCTGATAGTTTTATGAATCAATAAACACAAAGAGTTGTTGCTAAGATAATTTCTTTCTGTTCATATCTGTGCACCCTAGAATGGTGCTAGTGCTTGTGCAGCATTAATACATGTCTAGATGGACAGGTTTACAAACAAATTTACTGCAAGTTCTTTGGAAATAAAAGCCCTAACAAGTGCGATTAGTGCACTCCTTAGCAAGAGCCTACTAGATTATTTGAGATGAGACCATTTCCATTAAGTGTTTTAAACATGAGTGCATCATGTGGTTATGACTTAAGATTATTTGCTCCCCTTAAACTTCTAAACGGTACCACCATAAACGGAAAAACAGTTGTCACCCTCTATTTGACTGTCATTAGTAAATGTTCGTTCTTTATTGCTTTATGCTCTATGGAATCAGTGCTCATTTAACCGACTATGTAGGTGAGGCTGTTTACGTGGATGACATACCATCTCCAAGTAATTGTCTCCATGGAGCATTCATTTATAGCACAGAGCCTCTGGCACGGGTAAAGGGCATAAGCTTTAAGGCTGGACTGTCACGTGATGGAGTCACCGCACTTATTTCTGTCAAAGACATCCCTGGGGAAAATGTAGGTTTCACGAGCATATTGGGTGACGAACCTTTATATGCAGATGAGGTTACTCAGTGTGCTGGAGATCGCATTGCCTTTGTGGTAATTCTATGGTTTCATTGTCTGCCCTTTCTTGTGTTTGCTGTAATTGTCATTAATATTGACATAGTACAATGCTAAAAAAAGTGTCTACTAGAATTTTAAGAACTTGATCTTTGAAATGACCCTTTCAGGTTGCAGATACACAGAAACAAGCAGACTTGGCAGCAAGCCTTGCAGTTGTTGATTATGACAAAGAGAATCTAGAACCACCAATATTATCAGTAGAAGAGGCTGTTGCGAGGTGTAGCTTCTTTGAGGTTCCTCCTTTCCTTTGTCCCGAACAGGTTGGTGATTTCTCAAAAGGAATGGCTGAAGCTGATCACCAAATTCTCTCTGCTGAGGTAATTTCCATACTTGGTTGAGCCATTTGCTACATTTCATCATGGATTGCTAATGTATCTTCTAAATTCTTACATCTAGCTCAAACTTGGGTCACAATACTATTTCTACATGGAGACACAAACTGCTCTTGCTGTGCCAGATGAAGACAACTGTATTATAGTGTACAGTTCTAATCAATGCCCTGAGTTCGCACATGATACAATAGCTAAATGCCTTGGTCTTCCTGCACATAATGTTCGTGTGATTACGAGAAGAGTTGGAGGAGGCTTTGGTGGCAAGGCCATAAAATCAATACCTGTGAGTCTTGTAAATATTCTGCAGTGTATTCATTCCATGAAAAAGAAAAAAAAAAAAAAGAATGCTTCCCTTTTGTAGGAAGGCATTCCTAGTTTCCTGCATGAAATTGAATACCAGAATCAGTGGAAATGAATATGGAATTAAAGCAACTAATATATGAAGACACCTTTCAGGACATTTTTTAGGGCAGTTGTTTTATATATGTGGTAATTTTACTCTGTGTTCTGTCTCCTTGTATCAATTACTTATTTCCCTTTTAATTTAGGTTGCCACAGCATGCGCACTTGCTGCTTACAAATTAAAGCGTCCAGTGAGGATATATCTCAATCGCAAGACTGATATGATAATGGCAGGAGGCAGGCATCCGATGAAAATAACTTACACTGTAGGGTTCAAAAGTAATGGGAAGATTACGGCCCTAAAACTTGATATACTAATAGACGCAGGGATATACTCAGATGTCAGTGTAATTATGCCTCAACATATGCTTGGAACACTTAGAAAGTATGACTGGGGTGCTTTGTCTTTTGATATAAAAGTATGCAAAACGAACCTTCCAAGTAGATCAGCAATGAGAGCCCCCGGGGAAGTACAGGCATCATTTATTACTGAGGCTATAATTGAACATGTAGCATCCACCCTTTCCATTGAAGTGGATTCTGTCAGAAATATTAATCTCCACACATACAACAGCCTTGACTTATTTTACAAGAGCAATGCAGAGGAACTTTTGGAATATACTCTACCTTCAATATGGGATAAGTTGGCCTCTTCTTCAAGCTTTTACCATAGGACTGAAATGATAAAAGAATTTAATAGGTCTAATAAATGGAGAAAAAGAGGAATTTCACGCGTGCCTACTGTGCATGAAGTGCTTGTGAGACCAACCCCTGGGAAGGTAAGCATTCTAAAAGATGGTTCTATTGTTGTTGAAGTTGGAGGAGTTGAGCTGGGTCAGGGTCTCTGGACAAAAGTAAAACAGATGACTGCATATGCTCTCAGTTTGGTCCAATGTGGTGGAACAGAAGAACTTTTGGAGAAAGTAAGAGTCATACAAGCTGATACCTTGAGTTTAATCCAAGGGGGTATGACTGCAGGCAGCACCACATCTGAGTCAAGCTGTGAAGCAGTTAGACTTTGCTGCAATGTCTTGGTTGAGAGACTTACTGCTCTGAAGGAAAGGTTGCTGGAACAAATGAGATCTATTGAATGGGAGACATTGATTCTGCAGGTATATATCTGAACTTCAGAAATATTCTGACTTTATTATTTTACCTCTTTGGTCACTGGATGACTTAAGAAAGTTACCTTCATGTGAATAACAATTTCAGGACATTTTTCTTCTCGCTCTCACTTTCAAAATGAGCAAAGTTTTGCATTTACTTTTCACCACACCAAATAGAGAAATAGGGAAAGGATATATTTGTTTCTAGTCAAATTCTTGATCACATATATTCTCATTGCATTTTCACTTTTTGCATCTACTGCAAGTTCACATGTTCTATTAATGCAGGCATATCTCAGTTCTGTGAACTTATCAGCAAGTTCATTATTTATACCTGGCATTTCTTCCGCAGCATACCTAAACTATGGTGCTGCAGTCAGTGAGGCAAGTACTTATCTATTGCCCCTCTATTGCTTTCATTTGTTGTTTATCTTAAAACTACCTGTCTTTATTGAACCACATTAGAATTTGTCCTATTGAACATGCAAATATAGAACAAATCATGCTACTATTTTGGCATTGCAGGTGGAAATAAACCTTCTAACTGGGGAGACTACCACTTTGCGGACAGATATTATATATGACTGTGGCCAAAGCTTAAATCCAGCTGTGGATTTAGGACAGGTTAGCCTGAATAAATTTCTTTCCATTTCAATTTAAAAAATTTGCTCTTTAACCTTGGCTTATTTACTTTTATCCCCAAGTCAGGCATTGCTTAAGTTCCTATTGTCCCTTGGTCCACTTTCACACATATTGCTAAAACACGATTTTCTTTATATAGATATATGCAGGGAGTTAGGATATCGGACCCCTATTTTCATTTGTTCTAGTTGGTTCATTGGTCTATAGGGTGTATGTGACTCAAGACTCATACAATTATGTTTTGCAGATTGAAGGAGCTTATGTTCAAGGACTTGGGTTCTTTATGCTTGAAGAATACCCCACAAACTCAGATGGATTAGTGATTGCAAATGGCACCTGGACTTACAAGATCCCCACAGTGGACACCATTCCCAAACAATTTAATGTGGAAATCCTCAACAGTGGACATCATCAAAATCGTGTTCTTTCTTCCAAAGGCAAGTTTAAATTTTCAATGAAATTTGCAGGTCACTTTCTTCATAAAATTGGTAAACATCCAACTTACAGCCACTCCCACCAAATTGTATTTGATATAGTACTAATTAGTTGTTTCTTAATAACGTAATTCTAGATTTTGTCAAGATATTTGATTGACTTTGAGTTCTTTAATTAGATGTATCATATATACACACCTTATATATATATGCAAGGATGAGCAGTACTATGACTTGAACATAAGATCGATCTCCACCTCAATTCCACCCCTAAACTAAGTCCAAGTGGCTAATTGCAATTATATTGTCAATAGTAATAGAACTCTATTGTGATTATCTTTAAGGAATACATCAATCATTAAAATAGAAAAAACAAATTAAAATTAAGAAATTAAAAAGCATTTTCTTCTAGTAATTTTTTGGGTCAGTCCTTGCTTAACAGCAACTATAAGTTATCTGTTTCTTTTGCAGCTTCTGGTGAGCCGCCATTGACTCTAGCAGTTTCAGTTCACTGTGCTACAAGGGCAGCTATAAGAGAAGCCAGGAAGCAACTTGTTTCATGGACTGGCCAAAACGATTGGTCAGAGTCTACATTCCAGCTGGAAGTACCTGCCACCATGCCTGCTGTGAAAGAGCTGTGTGGGCTCGATAGCATCCAGACGTTCTTGCAGTGGACAATGGGCAAAAAGTAAAGGAAATTCCGCTGGCTGGCTTGTGTTTTGTTTGTCGTCTTTTACGTTTAAAGCCATAACGATAAAAACAAGTTAAAAGCTGAAGAACACGTGAAACTCCAAGTACTGGCTGATGGATTTAGAGCCAAAAAGAGCGAAAGCAATCATTATGTACACTTGATTCCCTTGAATGTGTCTCCTTTTGTTTTATTTTTTTTTATTGTGGGTTAGGATTTTTTATATAAGCCGTAAATATCTTTATTAAACTTAATCTTTAACTTTAATTAAAACAAATAGAGTTAGCTTTTGTCATACACTAAAATAAACACACACATGATAAAATAAAGATCAACCAAATAATGTTAGCGTTATATATATATATATATATATGTTTTTCATATATAATTAACCGCATAATGATTTATTTTTAATTTTCGATCTACACGTGACACGCACTTAAATCAAAGTTATTGTTATAGGTGCATTTGCTCTTGGGCCTATATCTTTAGAATATCTATTATTATTATTATTATTTTAAAATAAAAATTTAATTTCTTTGTGAACCAATAAAATTTTGGCGTTTTCTTATCTTTTTAATAAAACAAAATAGTAATCATGGCAATACAAAATTGAAAAAAAAACAAACAAACAAACCACGCCGCTGGCGCAGGAGTTCTCTAGAATAGTCATATTGGTGCTAGCCCACCTCTGCTTTTAAAGGCAAATGGTATAAATTCCTCATTTAAAAGAAAAAAAAAATGCATGCCACACTCTGAACTCCAGGGCTTTATGGTTCGTAAATGGAATTCGTCTCTAAATAGAAAACCCAACGGGTCCAATTACGTGTATATTTTACTTAAACATAATTTATAATATCTTTTATTTTTTAATTTAATAAATATTTAAATAGAGCCTTTTATATAAGAATGTGTACTAACTAATCATCTTAATTCTTGAATTAAGTAGAAATGAATGCTCTGATTTCATCCAAGGCTATGGGTACTATATTCTGATAAAATGTCAAGTAGTAGCCATGTAACTTAAAATCAATATAGTTTAGGTAAAAAGAAAGCTACATCTGTTAAAAAATATCAAAATATTTTAATATTTTATTTTAAAATTATTTTAATTTAATTTTTTTATATGATATTAATGTTAACATTGACGTGATAATGATGTAACACCAAATAATAATGTGACAGGTTTTGGATGTGATGGTAAAAGTTTTAACATATTTATAAGTGGTTTTGAATTCGAATTTTAATAAATAAAACTTAAATTAAAGTAATTTTAAAATAAAAATAGGAAAAAGTTATGAATTTAAATAAAAATATTAAATTTAAAATAACTTTTTATATGTTTTGATCATTAAAAAATCAATTATATCTTGAGTTTATTAAACAATGAAAACAAATTAAGAGATACCGACAAGATAACGTAATTTTTTGCAATAAGGATTTGTTCATTTTCTTATGGTGTCGGCGTCAGAGACGTCATTCCATTGGTCCTTTCAACTTAAAAATACTCTAAAATGCCAAAGATCAGCACATCATCCATGTTGATGTATGAGTGATATGCGCAATAAAATATAATAAACAAAACGAAGGCATATTTCTTTTCTACTTGGGTGCCTTGTGTCTGCTTCAAATTTGTGATTGACTTGGCGTCCCCCTAATCTTTTGTTATATGTTAATGCAAGGAACAGCGAAAGCAACGAAAGCCCTCACTATACCAGTGGTTGGACTTGGTTATAATAATATCAATACGTGAAAGTTTGGAACGTCCTTTTGTTTTCTGACATCATTTTTTTGAGTCATGGGGGAGGTGGCTGCGGAAACAAGAAAGCAGAGCCTGGTTTTTGCTGTTAATGGACAGAGGTTTGAGCTTTCAGATGTAGACCCTTCTACTACTTTGCTTGAGTTCTTGCGTTATCAGACTCCTTTCAAGAGTGTGAAGCTCGGCTGTGGTGAAGGTCTGTTTCTTTCTCTCATTTTTCAGTTTCTCTGTTAGAGTTTTATGGTGTTAAATGCCGATGTTGGGTTTTTTTTTTTTTTAATTTGGAGAAGAGATTCGAAACTCATTTTCTTTATACGTTAACCAATGAATCAAATAATCGGGTACAGACTCCGATGGTGGGTTGTTTGATGTCCTGAACCATAATGAACAAGGAATATGCTTGAGTTTTTCATGTTACATGACTTCTTTTTGCTGGGTTGATGGACTATCTTCTTTAACCTGGATGGATGTTAAGCTGTCAAATTATGTTATGAAAAATTATTGCATGCGTACCCAACTGTACGAAGGATCGAAAGTAGAAGACAAAGTTAACGACCATAATCATAACTCAAAATGATCTTGACCCGAACCCATATCCGAAGCTAACATGAAAAAATAATTGTATGCTTGCAATGTAAATGGCGCCAAAGATGGCCAATACAAAAAATTCTGTACAACTGGCCCAAACCAACCCAGCTTAGATTGAAACTCAAAAGTCAAACTACGGTATCTGAAAGGACTAGAACTCAAAATTGTCCAACCTAACCTGAGTAAACTTGTCCAATTTTTTATCTTTGATTGCTTCTCATCTGTTATGATGGTCCTAATGTAAATCAATTTTCCTTTGGTTAGTTGCTGGTTTCTTCTGAAGTAGAATTTATATATATATCTATATATATATATATATATACATATTTCTCTCATGAATTTTAGCTTATTGCTGTTCAGTTTTAAGTTTGATTGATGAATTTTTCAGGCTTCTGTGGCATGTTTTTGTTTGCATGACAATTTTTAATGTAAATGTCAATAACCGGTTTCAATTTTGGCTAGTATTATCTGCACAGGAGACTGGGGATGGTTTCCTTGAAAATCAAAAGCTTGACTGCTTTAAATAATTTTTATAATTGAAAGTTTGACTGCTATAATGTTTCCATATAGAGCCAAGAGTTGACCTTCTTAGTACTGACTCTGGAATATGCTCAATTCAAATAATTTTCCTAAATTCCGTTTTACCATGTTTTTATCATTATCCATCATTTTACCTAAAATTTGAAATGGTACAGTTCAAGTGAAAATTTGAGTGGTTATGAAAATGTTTGCCTTTGCTGTTTCCAATCCATTTGCTTAAATTCTGTCCTTAAATCTTGTTAAAGATATAATCATCAGGATTTGATTGTTATGTAAATTCACTACTTAAGATACTGATTAACCTTTCCTTCCTGAAGGTTTAAGTTCTAGCAGCATAGAGCAGAAGCCAGTTTTGCAATGTCTTATGTTGCTGTATGTGTAATGAAATATTTATTTGTTTTGTTCTGAAGCAGAGGAAATGAAAGTAATTGATGTTTCAAATCTATGGGACTACTGTTTCAGTGTTTTTATTTGGGACCATAGAGGACAAACGCCTGATATGAAACAAGTTAATAAGTTTGTTTGATGGAATTGCATTCGTTTTCCAAACGAAATAGCATGATTTATCTTTAAGGAATCAATTCTGAATGTTGTTGTCCTGTTTAACAGGAGGCTGTGGCGCCTGCATTGTCCTACTGTCCAAGTATGACCCCGCGCTCGACCAGGTTCATGATTCTACTGTGAGTTCATGCCTCACGCTACTTTGCAGTTTAAGTGGATGTTCAATCACAACAGCCGAGGGAATCGGAAATAGCAAGGATGGTTTCCACCCTATTCAAGAAAGATTCGCTGGTTTCCATGCTTCTCAATGTGGCTTTTGTACTCCAGGAATGTGTGTTTCTCTCTTTTCAGCTCTTGTCAATGCTGATAAAACCAATAGGCCAGAACCCCGTCCTGGGTTCTGCAAGCTGACAGTTACTGAAGCAGAAAAGGCCATTGCTGGAAACCTTTGTCGCTGTACCGGTTACCGCCCTATTGCTGATGCTTGTAAAAGTTTTGCTTCTGATGTTGATATGGAGGACTTGGGTTTTAACTCCTTTTGGAAAAAAGGAGAAAGTGATGAAGTAAAGCTGAGTAGGTTGTCTTCATACAATCATAACAATGCAAGTTCTAAGTTTCCTGAGTTTCTCAAGAAGGAAATCAAGGCAGGTGTCTGTCTGGCTTCAAAAGACTATTGTTGGTATAGTCCTGCTAGTCTTGAGCAACTTCAAAGCTTATTGCAAGAGAATGAGGCCAACAATGGAAACTCCGTGAAGATTATCGTTGGTAACACAGGAGTGGGGTATTACAAGGAACTAGAACTCTACAAAAAATATATTGATTTAAAATATATTCCTGAGCTCTCAATCATTAGGAAAGACCAGACAGGGATTGAAATTGGTGCAGCTGTGACAATTTCTAAAGCTATCGAAGCTCTGAAGGAAGAAAATCTAGGCGATTATCACCTAGAAAGTAAAACAGTGTTCAAGAAAATTGCTGACCATATGGAGAAGATAGCATCGGGTTTCGTAAGGAATTCAGGTAGTGTTGGAGGGAATTTGATAATGGCCCAGAGGAAACATTTTCCATCAGATATTGCTACCATACTACTTCCTGTGGGTACAATAATGAATATAACGACAGGTCAGAAACTTGAAAAGCTTACACTGGAGGAGTTCTTCGCAAGGCCTCCCTTAGATTCCAAAGCCATTCTTCTAAGCATTAAGATTCCTTGCTGGGAGTCAAGAAGGGATATTTCTTCTGAAACTGATACTAAGTTGCTATTTGAAACTTATCGTGCTGCACCACGTCCTCTTGGAAATGCACTGCCCTATTTGAATGCTGCTTTCTTGGCCGAGGTTTCCTTTTGTAGAAATTCAACTGGAGTTAAGCTAAATGACTGTCAATTGGCTTTTGGTGCTTATGGGACCAAACATCCCATTAGAGCAAGGAAGGTTGAGGACTTTCTAACTGGAAAGTTGCTAAATGTTGATGTTCTCTATGAGGCTATTAAATTACTTGAAACTACTGTAACACCTGAAGATGGCATCTCTAGCCCAGCTTACAGGACAAGTTTGGCTGTTGGCTTTCTTTACGAGTTCCTAAGCTCCTTAGTTCACACCCCTGCTGAAATTCCGGGTGGTTGGCGCAATGGATATAGTATTGCTGTGTTGAATGGGGATTCCTATTCAGAGAACTATGATAAGTTCAATGGAATCAAATTCCCAACATTGTTGTCATCGTCAAAGCAGGTCATTCAGTCAAGTAAAGAGTACCATCCAGTAGGACAGCCAATTACAAAAGCTGGAGCTGTCATTCAAGCATCTGGTATGTCGTATCTTAATCGTTGTTCCATTGTCTTACAACCACTAGTTCACTGTTAAAATTTTATATTTTAGTTTTTTTATGCTTTTTTGCTGTTTAATTCATAACTGCATAGATGCATAATTAGGTTTGGTTAACATGTGCGTATGGCTACCAGTTAGGGTGTTATTTTAAAAAATATTTTTTTCATTTAACGTGCCATCCTCCTCAAATTCACAGGAAATTCTTTAAATACAAAACATCTTTACAAGTAACTCCTTAACTCTTAAAACAGTGCTCATAGATATTCATTAACCATTCCCTCCAAAATTAATTGGTTTGAACATGAAGAGGTGCTGATAATATCATCTCTTTCTGTGTATATGTTTGCTTGTTTCCATAGATGCAAGTGAATGTGTGTATATGCTTATGTGTTTCTCCAAATGCACGTGCTTGTGCATAAAAACTATTGCTACTTTGCAAGCACGAACTTCAAATTCATAAAGATTAGTTGGGATAATACCTAGTGATTTAAAACATTAAATATGAACATATCGGTGGTTTAAAAGTAACTTGTTTCTTCTGAATTGGTTCAAAATAGTTTGAATTTGTAGCACTTGTTTTCATTTTGAGAGGATGCTTTCTTTGGCCTTCAACTGTAGATTTTCACTTATTTACTATTGATTGCTCTATACAATCAAACTGCGTTTGTGGCTTATACAGCTAACCATGTAGGTGAGGCTGTTTTCGTGGATGACATTCCAGCTCCAAGCAATTGCCTATACGGAGCATTTATTTATAGTACAGAGCCTCTAGCACGGGTGAAAAGCATAAAATTTAAGTCTGGATCATCACTGGTTGGAGTCACTGCACTAATTTCTGTCAAAGACATTCCAGGGAAGAATGTAGGTTGTACGACCATATTTGGTCTAGAACCTCTATACGCAGATGAGCATACTCAGTGTGCAGGAGAGAGGATTGCCGTTGTGGTAATTTAATAATTTCATTATTGTTGATTAGCTTTCTGGCCTTTCTTTTGTTTGTTATAATTGTCATTAATATTGATGTAATACAATGGTAAATATGTTTCCTCTGTAGGCTTCTGATGCTTAATTTTATTAACAGAATGGCATTTTGACTTTAACAACTTGATCGTTGAAATGACTATTTCAGGTTGCAGATACACAAAGACATGCAGACTTGGCAGCAAACCTTGCAGTGATTGATTATGACAAGGAGAATCTAGAACCACCAATATTATCTGTAGAAGAGGCTGTTGAGAGGCATAGCTTTTTTGAGGTCCCTCCTTTCCTCAACCCTGAACAGGTTGGTGATTTTTCAAAAGGAATGGCAGAATCCGATCACCAAATTCTCGGTGCTGAGGTAACTTCCATACTTTGTTGCTGCTCCTGCTTCCTCTGCCCCAGCATCCCTGTTCTTGTTCTGTTTGACATCACCTGCTAGGGCTACAACACAATCCATATTGTGAATTCTTTTTGAAATTTAATAATGCTATAAATCCAACAGACTAATCACTTTGTGGAGCCACTCAATAACTTTTCTCATGGAAAATTTGCTAATGTTTGTTTTTGAATTGTTTCATCTAGATCAAACTTGGGTCACAATACTATTTCTATATGGAGACACAAACTGCTCTTGCTGTGCCAGATGAAGACAACTGCATGACGGTGTACAGTTCTAATCAATGCCCTGAGTTTGCACAAGACACAATAGCTCAATGTCTTGCTCTTCCTGCAAATAACATTCGTGTGATTACAAGAAGGGTTGGAGGAGGTTTTGGTGGAAAGGCCATAAAAGCAATTCCTGTGAGTATCATTCTTTATAATATATTGTTCCTCTTTTTTCCTTCTTTCTTTTCTCTTTTTTTTTTTTAGAAAAAGGAAAACATTTCTCTTTGTAGAAAGGTAGGCCTATTTTCCTGCATCAAATTGAATATTTGAAGACTGTAAAACTAAGCATTGAATTGGTGAAACTAATGTAATTACTAAGAAGAAAGAGTTTGATTGAAGCCATACGTGTTTGATTTAATGAAACTTTGTCCAGAGGAAAGCTTCTGAATTGTATAACTTGGTTGATTTGATTGGCATTGGCATATATAATTATTTGAAGAAGTACTTTGGATATGGTACAGCACATGAAACTAGCTTAACAGCTGATAAAATATGTTTAAGGTTAATAGATTTTCTAAAAAATGATCTGCTCTACTTTTGAGCAACTTGAATCCTCAGGCCTGTTAATCATACTAAATTACCTATCTATTTATAAACTAGATTGCTACTTTCATTATGCCAACTTTTACCATTAAGATCAGGCATAGCACTGAAAGGAACAAGTTTTAAAAGTTTAGTGTCCAGACTTGTTTTGTTGGATTTCACCCAAAGTGTTACATCAGAGAAAAGTTTTTGAGTCCCACTAGGTTCTTGAAAATGCAGAGGTGACATACAACATCATTCATACATGAGTACTAACTGCTCATCATTCATGAACAACTAAAAGGTACACAATTGAGATACAAATCTCAGGCAGGAGAATTTGAATTAGACGCTAATGAAGATGATTTAGGATGAAAATATTGAGAGTTGGCAATGAGATATTTGACCTATTTAAAACTGCTCAAAACCAGTCAGTGCTTGATAACATGGTGCATGTAGGTAATGCTGATGAAGTACTCACTTAAGTTGCCCTCTACATAGCATATAATAGTTTAGATCATGTGCTAGATGCAAACTGGTCGATGAGCATTCATTAAGAAAATGGAGAACTCACTTATATCGTGTAAAACAATAAGATATGCTCTGTGCAGGAGATGTGGTTGCAAACTATATACATGCTAACTTAAGCAGTTAACGCATAACAGACCTCTAAATTTTTTGGATTCTAAACTTTAAAAGCTACTATCTTTTGTCTGTTATATGTATCATTTAATTATATTCCTCCATGTAGGTTGCTGCAGCCTGTGCAGTTGCTGCTTACAAATTACAGCGTCCTGTCAGGATGTATCTCAATCGCAAGACTGATATGATAATGGCAGGAGGAAGGCATCCGATGAAAATAACTTACAGCGTAGGATTCAAAACAAGTGGGAAGATTACAGCCCTAAAACTAGATATATTAATTGATGCGGGGGCATTTGCAGATGCAAGTATTCTCATGCCATCACTTATTCTTGGGACAGTTAGAAGATATGACTGGGGTGCTTTAAATTTTGATATAAAGGTATGCAAAACAAACCTTCCTAGTAGATCTGCAATGAGGGCCCCTGGAGAGGTTCAAGGATCTTTTATTGTTGAAGCTATAATTGAACATGTAGCTTCCACTCTTTCCATTGAAGTGGACTCTGTCAGAAATATTAATCTCCACACATACAACAGCCTTGGCTTCTTTTACAAGAGTATTGCAGGTGAACCATTGGAGTATACTCTACCTTCAATATGGGATAAGTTGGCCACTTCTTCAGACTTTTATCAAAGGAGTGAAATGATAAAAGAATTCAACAGATGCAATAAATGGCGAAAAAGAGGAATTTCACGTGTGCCTATTGTGCATGAAGTGAATGTGAGACCAACACCAGGGAAAGTAAGCATCCTAAAAGATGGATCAATTGTTGTTGAAGTTGGAGGTATTGAGCTGGGTCAGGGTCTCTGGACAAAAGTAAAACAGATGACTGCATATGCTC
>NW_018397257.1:7089248-7091872 GCF_002168275.2 Theobroma umbraticum
TTTTTTTTTTTTTTGCAATTTATAGTAAAATAATTGCAATATAAATGTCAATTATTAAATAGACATTTTTTATCAAGACAATTATAAATTTAACAGACGTTATCACATGTAAATATAAATATATATAAATATATATATATATATTCTCTACCCGTCACTTCTTAGCCGTCTCTTTTGATTTATTTTCTATATGGATTTTTCTAGAACAGAAAGGATTCGGTTGGAAATCTTTGTCATGCAAATTGTGGAATTGACTGAAACCGGGACATGCCCACTTTTTCTCATCGAAGACAAAATGGGCTCAGCCTGAATTTGTTTATGGTAGGATAGCCTCATCTTGACTTCTATTCCTTATCTTTACTTGAGGAATAAGTTAATTTTTTTTAATCCTTACTTAATTTTTTTTGAGTTTTTTATTTTGTAATTAAGTTTTTTTTAACTTTTTTTTAAAATTTTTTTAATTACTTTATTTATCAAAACAAATTCTTGAATATTCTTTTGAGGATATATCCTTTTTTTTCCTTACGTACCTCTTTTTCATATAATTGTTTTTGATTTTTTTTCAATATGTATATATAATTATAGTTCTACCGATTAAAATTTTGAAAATGATGAAAAAAAACCATGAATTAATTGTTAAATAGGTCATCTGTTTTATAAAATTATATTTCCTTACAAATATAATTAATTTTTTTGGCATATGATTTTGAATAGCTTGAAATACAATAATACAAGAACTTTAATTTATCCCAACAAACTTTAAACTAAATCATTTATATTTAAAATATAAAATTAATTAAACGCTAATAAATTTTCACTGCTTAATTTTTTTTTAACTTAATTATTGTTTAAAAAAATCCTTAATAGAATGCATTTTGGTCCCCTCCCAATTCTAATCCTAACTCTAGCCCTGCTTGGCCGTTGCCATTAGACTATACTTAGCATGCAACAATAATATTTAATATAATAACTTTTTTCAAAATTTTGCTGGTATTATAATTTATAAAAAAATAATAATAAAAATTCTATAAGCCTAAATAAAAGTAGCGTGGACATGTGAAAAATGAATATTGAGAATTAAAATTTAAGTTTCAAGGTCCACGTGGGAGAATTTTTTAATGTTAGTAAACAATTCAATTAATTGGGTGTTGCAAGTTTGCAACGGCTTGCGAACACACCAAGTCAAAGAAAGACTAAAGCAAGGGTTTATTATTTTATATATTGATAGTAAAGTTTCGATCCATATTTATTTAATGATTAATCTATATGACTCTTGTTCATCTTTCAATATCCTTGATAAAATTTAAAAATAATTCCTTTTGTTCTTTTCTAAGTAATTGAAAGAGGAATTTAAAATTATTCAAAAATTATAACCGTTGTGGAATCCAATCAAAGGCCCATTCAACTCCAATAAAAGCCTTGCACATATATATATAATATTTTTATGATTAATATTAATAAGTGTTATAATGGGGATTAGGAAAATCAAAAACCAAAATTATAATCCAACAAGCCCAACTCATAAGTAGTGCTAGATTCCTTCTTAGATTAATGATAGCCAATCAGTTAATTCTTCATGAAGGCAAATTTAGATTTTAAAACTGCCACTTGTTCAAATTGGGTAAGAAATCCTTAAACAAACTAAAAGCAGCGTCTTATTTTGCATCCTTAAGCAAATCCAAACTAGGGCAATTTTATCTTAAACATATGTTTGGCTTGTGTATTTCTTTATATCTCGATGACTCACAAGAGACTATTTACTAATAATTTTTTCCTATTTTCACTTAAATTAGACAAGGAGCCGTTAGTCATAGTGTATGTCCCATGTGCTTAATTAATTGTTTTTTTTATCTTAAAATTTGAGTTTAAGCTCAATTAATAAGTTTGTGCAGATGTTATGAACTTGCATCTACAATCTCAAAGACATGTTTCGGTGAAAGAAAATTTTTATTTATAAGATCAAAATCCATTTCATTTGTCATTGACATCTTTAATTAATATAAGTTCTTGTTGTATTGAGTTTTTCACTCATAGAAAAAAAATACTCACTTTGACTTGGTCTATTTCGATAATGGTATTTTTCATAAAGATTCCACGTTAATGAAAAATTAGTAAATTTCAATACTATTTGTTAAAGTGATATTTATATAAAAAATTTTATAAATACATTTTTTGAAATTATTATGTTAAAGTAAATATCTTTTCCCAATGCATTGAAATTTTCATATTAACTATCAACTATTACATTTAACTCAAAAATATTATTAGAAATTGTATCCTAATTAATCTTAAAGATGGTTTTACGCCACTTATTAGCAAAACCCATTAGTATATTATCTTTTTCAAATCTGATGAGATTAATGTATTAAATGAACTAGCCTTAATAAGTGCCTATAATCATTGGTTAATTGGATCTTAATTTTTTAAATAATAAATAAAAATAATTTTTTTTTAAAATTTTGACTTCTTCTATGACTACCAAACCAAAAAAAAAATTTGTAATTTCTTTTTAAGGGAAAAATTATTATCATAATCTTTTTAATCACATCAACTCAATTATTATTATTATTATTATTATTATTTTCTACAAAAATGTTTGAGACATGAAGGAATGATGTATGAAA
>NW_018397257.1:7092068-7093641 GCF_002168275.2 Theobroma umbraticum
ATTTTTTTTATAAGTTATAATTTTGGTTAAAATTATTGTAAAAGATATTTTTTTTGCTAGAGTTATATTGTAATTATTTTTAACAGATGAGGATATTTTTGAAACAAAAATAATTTTTTTTTTGTATTATAAAAAAAAGAGAAGAAAAAGATCTTCATAGAAGCTTTTTCAAAAGCTCTTTTTTTTTAAATTTTATTTTTTAAAAAAATTACTTTTTTTAAATTTTTTTTAAAATTTATGTTTAATTTGATTTTTATTTTTAAGAGATAAATAAGTTGAAAAAAAATTAAACCAAACAAGCATTTAATGCAGTAACTGAATTTCAGAGATCCTCGGATAATGCAAAGGTGCGTGGTGCTACTATCCGAATATTTTGATCCCATGAAACACGCTTGAACCCATTTTTTTAAGCATCTTTGGCTGCATTACGCTGTATTTTACTTATTTATATCTGGAGGCTGCTATGTTGCATCTTTGCCATTTTAAATCAAACATTGTTCCCTCCTTGGGTTCATCATGCAGGTCACATGTGCTCACTGTCGATGAATGATGGCAATCCCAAAGTCAACATGAACACAATTGCATTTCCATAAAACATGCCCAGTCAAACTTTTGCTTTTTTCATTAGTATTATTATTGGAATTTTCTTTTTAATTTCCATCTCCATTAGATTGATTAGAAAAAGATGTAAGTTATTGTCCATTTGATGGGTTCATGAATAAGGAGACGGCTTGAAATCCATACTGTACAACATTAATTATTTTGAAGAGTATGAGATAGGTTTAATATACTTTGAAGTTGAAGCCACTATGTTGACAAATTTGAATTCAATGCTAATTTTCAAGCAGTTAATCAGTGCTAATCTTCATCCTCCGCTATTAGTGGCATATGCGCTGCATTTACCCTGTTTATTCTCCATGAAGGAAAAAAAAAAAAGAAGCCATGTTTAAATTATCAAGAAAAAAAAGGGTATTTAGTATGAGAAAATATTTAATGGATTGGCAGTGTATTAATTTCTATATACTATTAGATAATCAAATCCTGACGTATCATTAATGAAATATTATTTAAGGGAAATAAAAGATTAATATTAAACTGCCGTTTTGCGAGGTATCAGGATTTAATGGTATTGGTTGTGTTCCAGTTTTTGTGATTACATGAGACACAAGCTCCTGGATGTGCATTCTACGTTTTTCATAGTAGTTCTTGTAAAGCTGATTTTTTAATGATATAAATTAAATGTCTTACTATTAACCTGATTGTGTATAAAAACTATACACTATTAATTCATCAAATACTATTTAATTTGTACTCTCTTTTTTTGAGTAAATATGGCAGCGGCTGCTCACAGAAAACCCTTTGTCGTTTATATAAGAGGTGGGCTTAGGCTTAGCAGTCTGCACTATTCGGCTTCGATGCCTGACGGGTCAGATGCATGGGCTTATGTTATAAAATCACAAGGATATGTAATTCTGGCATCGCATTGGCCTGGCCTTTGGGAGAAATGTCAAGGCTTTAAGGCATTATTATTTCAATTGTAATCACTTTACTTGAAAAACATACGAGTCTCAAA
>NW_018397257.1:7093741-7174179 GCF_002168275.2 Theobroma umbraticum
AGTGACATATGTTTAGTAAGAATTTGTCTCTTTTCTAAGCCAAGTTGAACAAGTATTTTTGTGCTTGTTATTCAATATCATACGATGCATCTCGACGAGAATTCATTCAAAATTCAATCATTGAAAACTTTAAGGTTTCTTTTTTTCCTTCAGCAATGGAGGAATTTAACGATGCTCTCACATTATCTGTTGTTTGCATCATACATTTAATTTTTGCATGATATGTCCAATATTTATTATGTTAAATTAATTTTTTATATAATTATTTTAAATCAAATAAATCTTTATAATTATCGTTAATTTAGTTATAATATTTTTTATCATTTTATATTATATGAAGTTAATATAAAATATTGGTATATTATAATTAATAATAATAAGTGCGATATTAATGTGATAGAGATATAAAATGACAATTGTGTTAAAGTTACGGTTAATTATCATTAGTAATAGTAATTTATTTAATTTAAAATAAATATATAAAGATTTTATTAAATATAATAAAAAATTAAATTTTAAATTTTTTTTTAAATAGTGTAAATTTTTTTTCAAATATTATGTCATATATTTATTATTAAATTAAAAATAAATATTACATTAAAAGTATGGATCCTCCAATCACTTTTGACTAAATATTTTTTATAAGTAAATAATTCAACTCGAAAATAATAAACGTATAACTCTAAAATAATTGGAGAAAATGATAAAGATGTAAAAAAATACAGTAATAATAAATAGTTTAAATTAAAGTAACCGAAAATAATATGTAGTACTCTTATATCGAATTCCATCATATCAAGAATAAAAAAGAAAGAAATTAATAAAATAATATGACTATGGTTTCTATAAGTAGATGGCATTCTCATATTCTCATCATTCCCACTGGCAAGTCTCATTGAGACTACAAATATCTTCTCTCTTTGTGTATAGTTTCTCAGCCATTAGTTTCAACCCAGTAAGTTCAAAGTTCAAACCCCTTTCTTGGGTTTACTGCTTCCACAATGTAACATTTGCATTATTCTTCATTGTTCCGCTACTGGGCTTCAGCGAAATACTTCACCTCAATCTTCTTTTTCAGAATCTTTTCTTTTTTCTATTGTCATTTATATTTTTATCTTATCTGGTAGCAAATGCAAATGCTTTGAAGCATTTGGTTTTTGGCTTACAAACAGATTGCTTTCACATTTGCTCTGTCTCCGTCTTTGTTTTAGTTTTCTGCCATTTTTAGGATCCTAATCTTCACTGTTTCATTCTATTCGCTGATTTATCTATCTAAAATATAGATCTTTTATCATTCCTTTGAAAACGTGTTCACATTTTTTACAGTGCCAAAAATTGTTTTCTTTTTTTTTTTTTGCATGCTTAAGTTTCACTTTTTTGCTTACTTACCATTCTAACTATCTTTAAATCTTCAATCTTTCAGAGCAAAAGCTTCTTCTGGGAACTCGAAGCATGGCTAGATTTTCAATACCCAAGTTGGGATTTCTACTCTTGTGCTGCTTAGCAGCTGTTGCAGATGCAACATATATGAAGTACAAAGACCCAAAACAGCCATTGGGTGTTAGGATCAAAGACTTAATGAGCAGGATGACTTTAGCTGAAAAAATTGGCCAAATGACCCAGATCGAGCGCAGTGTTGCTACCCCAGATGTGATGAAGAAGTACTTTATTGGTATAAACTAAATCCTTTTTTAACAATCTTTAGTATGTGCACATTTTAGTTTTTCACACGTTTGTTTAAATGGTCTGTTTATCTCATTTGTTCTATAATTGTGTCTTTTTCTTATCAGTTTGATGAAAAATCCATTATAATTTGTACATTTAGATTCACTTAGTCACTTTCATGGTTCAATTTAGCAACGGATTTATACATTTGGCACGTATTCATTTAATTGAATATGTTAAACATATTCATTTTCTTATTTACTGTTAATGGATAAGTTGTAAGTGTATATAAGTCCACTTAAAAACTTTAACTCTGCTACCGGTGTATAGGATAATATTCCTTTTTTATTTTCTTATCTAAATGAATGTCTTGCTTTTTGCTACTGTTTATGACAAACGAGTTGTGTTGTAAATGAATGTTCTTTGGTTTGTGTAGGGAGCGTTTTGAGCGGAGGAGGGAGTGTACCAGCTGCAAAAGCTACTCCTGAGACTTGGATTAAGATGGTGAACTCAATCCAAAAGGGGGCATTATCCACCCATCTTGGGATTCCAATGTTATACGGGATAGATGCAGTTCATGGCCACAACAATGTGTACAAGTCCACTATTTTTCCTCATAACGTTGGTCTTGGAGTGACCAGGCAAGTCATGCTCTTGAGGCAAACATGTTCTTTGAATTTTTTTTTTTTATGTTTAATCAAGGTTGTATATTTTACCTTGAAGTATGAACTTTCATTTTTGTTTTGTTATATAGAAAGTTGTTTTCCTAACTTGAATTAAGTGTCTTATTATTGAACTGAAGTGGTGCTTCGAGATTCAAATCGTTTAACCTGCATAGACCAAAATGGTAATATTAAATTTAGTGGATGAAAATTTAAACAATTGAGAACTTCGTCATCGTTACAATAATTAAATGATGTTCCCATGAATTTGGTATTCTATGCTACTCTAATTCTTGAACTATTAAGAATATGGATATTCGGGGATTTCCAGAATGAAGATTACTGAGAAGGTTTATAATGGTGTTGAGTTTTCTTATCCTATCAATAAAGCAATTGGAAATATTGTTGTAATTTGAATGGAGAGCTAGGAGTGCTTTCTTTCTGCGTTGCCCATCTATTAAAGTCAAATCAATTGTTTTACAATTCTTGGTTGGAATTATTTAAACTTCTTTTTATCTACAGGGATCCTCAACTTATCAAGAAGATCGGTGATGCAACTGCTCTTGAAGTTAGAGCTACAGGAATCCCCTATGTTTTTGCCCCATGCATTGCGGTAATTAAAACACAGGAACATGCTTGAATGCTGATTATTGTGGCCTAGACCATGTGTCTGATTGTTCTTTTCTTTTTACTTCTGCTGTCAAATCTTTCACAGGTTTGCAGGGATCCAAGGTGGGGTCGATGCTATGAAAGCTACAGTGAGGATCATAAGATTGTTCAGTTGATGACTGAGATTATACCTGGTTTACAAGGAGACCTCCCTGCCAATGCTAAAAAGGGTGTTCCCTTTGTTGCTGGAAAGTAAGTCTTTACTATAAACAGCCACCTGATAACTCTAACGTTCCTACTAAGGAAAATATTAGTTATGAAATTTCTCAACCGGCAAGTGTCCCAAATTTGTCTTTATTCTTTTGGACATCTATAGGTGTAATCATGTGGCAGGCTCTATAAACAGTCACCTGATAACTCTAACGTTCCTACTAAGGAAAATATTAGTTATGATGGCAATTTCTCAACCGGCAAGTGTCCCAAATTTGTCTTTATTCTTTTGGACATCTATAGGTGTAATCATGTGGCAGGCTCTCATTGTGGGCCATTTAGTCATCTAAATATAAAACCCGACTTGAATAATGAAAGCAAAGTTCTAGGTCCATCTAACACTTCAATTTCATACCTTGTTAGTTAGATGAGGTTACATCATCTGATCTGGTCTTGGAAAGTGTCTGCTCCATTAGATTTATAACACTCTGCTATAGTGGTCAGCCATCCAGTGCTTTATGCAGAAGGCAGGGTAAAACTCAAGCAAAATGTTTGCCCCAGCTTCCATATTGGGCTTTATGTATTTTCCAGTTTTAATCATTCATTTTCTTTTTTGGGGGTTTTGCATTCTGTCTGGTAGCACAAACACCAGCTTAGCATAAAGTGGACAATTCCCTTTACAGATTTACCTGATTCAGTGGATCAATAGCTGCTGAATTTTACCGCTGGGAAAAAATGTGTCATGTTAAAATAGTTGTGCAGATTTAAAGTATGTTCTCCTAACGTATATTTTCAAATTAGGCATGAAGTAATTAATCAATTTGGTCTGATTAAGTCTGAACTTTTAACTTCGAAAGTAATAATTTCTCCTAATCAATTAATTACTTTGTTAGGAAAAAGGTGGCAGCCTGTGCTAAGCACTATTTGGGGGATGGAGGTACGACAAAGGGCATCAATGAGAACAATACTGTGATTAGCTTGAATGGATTACTCAGCATCCACATGCCTGCATATATTAACTCCATCAGAAAGGGTGTTGCAACTGTTATGGTATCTTATTCTAGCTGGAATGGGAAAAAGATGCATGCTAATCGTGATCTTGTGACTGGGTTCCTGAAAAACAAGCTTAAGTTCAGGGTAACAAAAAATAACTTGAACTAAATTTGTTTCTATTTACTAAAATCAGTTTAAAGCATTGGTTTGATGCATTGCTTTGGGTGTATTTCAGGGTTTTGTTATATCAGATTGGCAGGGTCTTGATAGGATTACCTCTCCTCCACATGCTAACTACTCATATTCTGTAGAAGCTGGAGTCAGTGCAGGGATTGATATGGTCAGTCAATATTTATTACTATTATCAATGTCAATGCAATTTAAAAATTTGATGCCATCAATGCACAATTTTTTTTAGCATATGGTACATTCCTTCAAGCATTTAAGATTTTTACATTCATCTTTCACCCTCTTGTTTTCTAATATGTCTCTGGATGTTGTGCAGATTATGGTTCCTTATAACTTCACAGAGTTCATTGATGACCTAACCTATCAGGTCAAGCACAATATCATTCCTATGAGCAGGATTGATGATGCTGTGAAGAGGATCTTGAGGGTTAAATTTGTCATGGGTCTCTTTGAGAATCCAATGGCTGATTACAGCCTGGTTAACCAACTTGGGAGTCAGGTACATCGAATCTATTCTGTTGTTACATATGGACTCGGACTCTCTTCATTTATCTTCATTTACAAGCAAAGAGGAAAGCAAAAAGTCTTCACTAAATGAATAATGTGCTTTGAACAGGAACACAGGGAGTTGGCAAGGGAAGCTGTAAGGAAAACTCTTGTCCTATTGAAGAATGGTGAGTCTGCTGATGAGCCATTGCTACCGCTTCCCAAGAAAACAACCAAGATACTAGTTGCTGGAAGTCATGCTGATAACCTGGGCTATCAATGTGGAGGCTGGACCATTACATGGCAGGGTCTTAGTGGCAATGATCTCACAAGTGGTATGCTTTAAATTTACACTTATAACACTAAAGACATATAGGTTTTGATAAATACTGACCCAGAAAAGCATTTAAGAGACAGGGAAATTTACCTCCTTGTCTCTGTTAAAAGATTTTCCCAATTTGGTGCACTTGGACTTCTGTGTGAGTAGTATTTTTATTGCCATAGGCACACAATATGGTGACATGCTTGGAACTTAATAGAACAGGAGCTCCAAATTAATAGGAGAGCCACTTAATTAACTAAAAAGATATCAGGCACCGATTTCATTGTCTGAAATCAATCCCGGTGGTAAATGTCATGTGATTGTTAGTGTGCTTTTGCCAGTGTTATCAACCACCCTATTTTGAGGGCCTAGCTAAAACTGAAATATAACATCAGTTTTGCTTAGTTTAATCATAGTTGAAGCCCTTATGTTCTATGGCTTATGTCTCGGGTATCACGGAAGAAACAATCAATCAGCAAAATGTGCAAACCGATCCTTAATTGTCAGGGTGTTATCAATTGGAAATTTTCTCAAAATGTAAATTTAGAATGATTTAACTGAATACAATCTGCATGAACAGGTACCACTATCCTCCAGGCTATTAAAAAAACGGTTGATCCAACCACTCAAGTTGTCTACAGTGAGAACCCTGATGCAGATTTTGTCAAGTCCAACAAATTTTCTTATGCCATTGTTGTTGTGGGAGAACCCTCGTATGCAGAAACATTTGGTGACAGCCTGAATCTTACAATATCTGAGCCTGGACCAAGCACTATTTACAATGTTTGTGGGGCTGTGAAATGTGTTGTTGTTGTCATTTCTGGCCGCCCCGTTGTCATGATGCCCTATCTCTCATCAATCGATGCACTTGTAGCTGCTTGGCTTCCAGGAACTGAGGGCCAAGGTGTTGCTGATGTTCTGTTTGGTGACTATGGGTTCACCGGCAAGCTTGCAAGGACATGGTTCAAGACTGTTGACCAGCTCCCTATGAATGTTGGCGATCCACATTACGACCCTCTCTTCCCATTTGGATTTGGTTTGACTACTAAACCTACCAAGCAGAACTAAAATCACGTTGGAGCTTGCTCCTTTATATTTGACTTCTTTTTCCGATTTTTACATGTAGAAACTTGTTAGATATTGTCCCTCTTCATTGAAGAGTTCACAATTTCTACTTATTAATCTTGTATCAAGTGGTCGAGAAACGTTTAAGAGGGATGACAATCTTCTTTTCAAACTTTTAATGTGAAGAACAGATTTGCAAATTGTGTGCACCCCAATTGCAATGGGAAAATTGATTGCTCTGTCTATGGGTAACATGAAATTTTAGCCATGAGAAAATCCAAAGGACCATATCTTACTAGACACATGTCCTCCTCTCCACGCTGGAAATCATATGTACTTTTCTGAAGTGCAAAAATGTATTGTTCTTTATCACACAGCCATAGGGAGAGAGGCAATAAGAGCAACACTTTTAGCAAACTGTTGACATTTGATTTTTCGAGTGGAGTGGTATTACTTTGCAAAAATGAAAAAGCTTTCTAGGTCTAATCGTAAATAAATCTTTTGCTTTTGAAGTTTAGAAGCACAATCATTTTATAGCGAAGCAAATCTAAACAAACCAACCAAAATTGTAGGTAACTTTATCTAATCCAGTAAGTAAAACAGATGCATCTTGCTTGAGTTTATCTAATCCTCATTCCATACCAACATTATCTCCATAAATCCCCACTGCATGACCATGCCTGTGTAACAACTTGAACATACTCCTTTAGATATTTCTTAGGCTATCTGTTAACCATTCTGAAGGTTCTTTTCCTCTTTTTCCTTTTGTTCCTTAGCAGCAAGGTTTGAGTATGATTTTGTTTTTCCAGTACTAAATTCTACATTCCTTTTCGATAAAACTTGTTCATTAGTTTAGAACAATGTATATTTGTCGAGAAAATCGAAATGCAAGTTTATTCCCAAACTTGGATGGAAGATGTTTCAAGTGTTTAATCATTTGCAGCTAATTGTTGCCTTGTTAATCATTTGCAGCAAATTGTTGCCTTTCTTTTTTTTTCTGTTTTCCTCCGTGTTTTAGACATCGAGTCTGAATGGACTGTGGTCTGTTATTTTGTCACAGAAGCAAAGATTAGCTCATAAAGCAAAAGAAAATGGCAAGAGTACCGGTCCCCTTAGTGGGATTATTTCTTCTCTTCAGTTTCTTGGCACTCACCGCACAAGCAAGAACTGAGCACATGAAGTACAAGGACCCCAGCCTGCCCACGAACATTCGGATTAGGGACCTCATGAAACGAATGACTGTAGAGGAAAAGATTGGTCAGATGGTGCAAATTGACCGTGCTGCGGCCACTCCAAAGATCATGCGGGACTACGGGATAGGAAGCGTCCTAAGCGGCGGAGGAAGTGTGCCTCGTCCTAAGGCCACTCCACAGGATTGGATCAAAATGGTTAATAATTTCCAAAATGGTTCTCTCTCAAGCAGGCTTGGGATCCCAATGATTTATGGCATTGATGCTGTGCATGGACAGAACAATGTTTACAAGGCCACCATATTTCCTCATAACATTGGCCTTGGTGCTACAAGGTAACACCATTTATTTATTTATTTCTAGAACAAGTTAACTTCCTGTCAAAAATTTTCAAGGACAAGTCTGTGTTTTGTCGGTTACTCTCATTATTTATTAATCTTGGACAAATTAACCAGGGATCCCGAGCTTGTGAGGAGGATTGGTGCTGCGACGGCTCTTGAAGTTAGAGCTACTGGCATAAATTATGCATTTGCACCATGCGTTGCGGTAAAGGAATATTTGACCATAAGTTGTGCTTCGTTTCTCTATTCACAGAAATTATATCCCAACTTCTCAAATATTTCAAGGTTACACAAATTGAAGTGCGGTTGATTTGTTAATTCTTATGAATGATAGGTCTGTCGAGACCCCAGATGGGGTAGATGTTATGAGAGTTACAGTGAAGATCCTGAGATCGTCAGGGAAATGACGGAAATCATAAATGGATTGCAGGGTGAAATCCCTCAGAATTCACGCAAGGGTGTTCCTTACATTGGTGGAAAGTAAGTTAATGCGCAAAGTATGAATCTCTGAGAAGATTGAAGATTGTTATTGAGTTTGCTCTTTCATTATGAATCTCCGAGAAGATTGAAGATTGTTAATGGGTTTGCTCTTTCATTAATTTCGTCTATTTATAAACTTTCTTCGTCCTTTTTTTTGTTTTTTTGTCTTTTGTGCTTTGGAAAAGGGACAAGGTTGCAGCTTGTGCCAAGCACTTTGTGGGTGATGGTGGCACAACCAATGGCATCAATGAAAACAACACGGTGATTGATAGGCATGGATTGCTGAGCATTCACATGCCAGGTTATTATGAGTCCATCATTAAAGGAGTGTCGACAGTCATGGTTTCCTACTCTAGCTGGAATGGAGAGAAAATGCATGCTCACCACGACCTTGTCACCAATTTCCTCAAGGGCACCCTTAGGTTCAGGGTAAATTTTACTATATCACTAATTAATGACAACTGGAGCAAAACAAAAATCTTATGATCTTTTGCATCACGTACAAATTGCAGGGCTTTGTCATCACTGATTGGGCGGGTATTGATAAGATTACAGCTACTCCCCATTCAAACTATACATTTTCAGTTCTGGCTGGGGTTCAAGCTGGCATTGACATGGTGAGGAGCTCTGGCCTGTTAATTTTTGAAATCTTTTTTTTGTTCCTTCCATAAGAATAAACTGGTTAGTTTCCTTACGGTCGTCTTCTGCTTGCTTTCCAGGTTATGATTCCCTTCAACCATACCGAGTTTATTCGCACTTTGACTAAACTTGTCAAAGACAAATTCATTCCCATGAGCCGTATTGACGATGCTGTTAGGAGGATTTTGAGAGTGAAATACAAACTTGGTTTATTCGAGAACCCCATGGCTGATGAAAGCTTTGTGGATGAGCTTGGAAGCCAGGTTATTAATCAACATGCTTTTCCCGAGATTCTGGTAACATTAACATTAAGAACAAGCTTCGGGTCAGCAAAATTAATACGTGTGTTCTGAAACAGGCTAATCGAGAATTGGCAAGGGAGGCTGTCAGAAAATCGCTTGTTTTGTTGAAGAATGGAGAAAATGCAGATGATGCTGTGCTACCCCTTCCCAAGAAGGCATCTAGGATCTTGGTTGCTGGAAGCCATGCCAATGATTTGGGTAATCAATGCGGTGGTTGGACTATCTCTTGGCAAGGACTTAGCGGAAACCACACTGCTGGTAAGTGTTCCTTCTGTTAAATTTCAGTACTAAGTAGCGACTAACTCTATCATCAGCAAACACTTTAGTTTTTAACGAAAGCATTATATGTGTTTTAAATCAACAGGAACCACCATTCTCGAAGGTATTTCAGCAGCTGTAGACCCTGACACAAAAATCGTCTTCAAAGAGAATCCTGACATGGATTTTGTCAAGTCCAAAAACTTCTCCTATGCCATTGTTGTTGTTGGAGAGCCTCCCTATGCTGAGGGACAAGGAGACAGTATGAACTTGACAATTCCTGAGCAAAGTCAATATACAATATACAATGTCTGTGCGAATATCAAGTGTGTGGTTGTTCTAATTTCCGGGAGACCTCTGGAGGTACTGCCCCATCTTGACCAAGCAGATGCTTTCGTTGCAGCGTGGCTGCCTGGGTCGGAAGGCCAAGGGGTTGCTGATGTTCTTTTTGGAGACTACGGGTTCACCGGAAAACTGCCTAGAACCTGGTTCAAGACTGCGGATCAGCTCCCAATGAACGTCGGTGATCCTCATTACGACCCTCTCTACCCCTTTGGTTTTGGTCTCACAACCAAGCCTGTCTAGCCAACAAATTAGCCTCGGGCGTCTGATCTTGTCTAAGCGGTAGTCTTTAGTTTCGTTTTGTTTTTTGGATTTTTATCCTTTCTAGTTTAACTTGACAGTAGCAGTTAAAAGTCTTGTTTGCCATTCCAATGGCGTATGAAAGGAGGTTTTGCTTTGTCATCACGTAAGATAATAGCAGTAATTCTGCACAAGAAATACAAGGATTGAATCCACGAGGTTGGAATGAAAACATCCATTTGTAAATTAAGTGGGTTCTGCACATTTATCTGGTTTATTTTTAAGTGGCCGACCACTCTGATAAATTTTTAAAAATACTCTCCTGGCTTTCTTACACATTTTGGAAGAGTGATCATCGGAAAGGAGAGCATGAAATAGGAATACTGGCAATTTCTAGACTTGTAGTTGCACACTTTCACTTGTGGAGTATAGAACAGATAAACAAATAAACCAACGGTTGAAATTCGAAAAGGAAAACCAAAGGTAATTTAGTAGCTAATAAAGCAATCATGCACGGGCATTACCATTATTTACTAATAGGAAAAGACAAAAGGTGCCCTTGACAAATATATTTTCAACAATTTATGTAAAGCAATCACAATCCACAATCATTCCATATATAACATAAAATTGAATATGAACATAAATTTCAATTTGATTTATAGATAACTAGCCAACTTCATTTAAGACTGACCACAAAGACTAAGGAGATTCAATGCCTACCAAGCTTAGCACCTAAGGCTCCATATACATATATCATCACATTCATTATAAGTTACCAGGCAGGCACCAGCAAATAAAGGTAAAACAACTTCATGTTGACTTCTTTAGCACTGTACAGCCCTATGATTTCACAGCAAGACCTAAACATTATACGAGATCCACATCACTCCAGGCTATCTATAGCATTTAATCTTTACACTGACAACTAACAAGTAAAGATTCCACAGCCTCCATTCAGCTTGTGTTCTTTACATGGGACTTTTCTGCACATGCCAACAAACAACGGTTGGCTCAAAACATAGAGATGGAGAACTAAAGTACACGAAAGAAATGCGGGGAAGCTTGGGGTAAAGGGAAAGTACATATTGGGAGGTGGGCTTGTTTACTAAAACAGTATTATCAAAAAAGAAATTTATGCCCTCTAGTAAACATATTAATGAAAAGAAAAGGTTCCAACCTTAATCAGTATTATGAGACTGATCATGCTCGATAAAATCTAGCGCATCTTCCTTGGAGACAACATTTACACTGCTCACCCTGTTTTTATGTGTCACCCCATATATCTGATCAGCAACTTTGACAAGCTCTGGCCGAAATGTGGTGGTTATGAATTGTGTATTTGCCATGTCTGCCAGACGACGAATCATATCTAGACAAGAGGTAATTAAGGATCTACCAGCAATCCAAAAATATCATTCCTTCTACTTACCTTCAGAAAAGAAAGAATGACGCAATAGCATAGTTCACTTATACGAGAATTATACAAGACAAACCAAGTGCTAAGAAAGAAAAATGAGGATATGCTGAAGGTAAATGAAAGGAACTGTGAAAATGAAAAATCAATAAGAGCAACTTGATTACCTTATAAAAGGGAGATTGTAAAGGCAAATCAACATGCCATGGAAGACATTCTGATTAAAATATTTCCAACCCTCAGAAACAAATCAATCATGCAGGCTCTTTTCCTCGTGTTTTCTTCCCTACTAGGGCATAATGTTTGAGCAGCAAAAAATTGCAACAATGCAGTCTGTTGTGTATAATAAATTCCTTTGTTCAATTGCTAAGACATGAGACAGACACTGTTCCAGAATAATGAACAGTGTCTAAGATGCATTGACCCAATTGACCTGAATGGCCTTTGATCCAATTGACCTAACTTGACCAAACACAACACCAGAGAAACCTGAACCTCGAATGATGCAAACTAATCTGAAACCCACCCCAACCTGCAAAATTGCCACCTTTTCTCCAAAACGCAGTTTGGTTTCAACTCCTCATGGAGACAGCTTCCAACAGGTAGTTAATCAACCACAGAAAGTAATTTAGGTATAGGACTGCAAGGAGCAAAAGGTTTATATTGCAGCAATGGATGCTCAAGAAACGGTGAAACACCTTTAGAACTAAATCATTTGTTTCTTAATGACACAACATTAGGATTCAAGTTCCACTCTTTGGGGTCTAGATGGTCACAAATTTGCCCCTATCCCCCACATTTCCCCCATTCTGCAAGCATCACCTTCGAAAAATGAAGTGTAGGTGAGAAAGAATAATTATAAAGATAGAGATGAATTAGAAATGGAACCAAAAACAAACATTAATCATTGACAGAGCTAAATATCTTATATATGAGAAATAGGATACTTCCAACAGCAGTTCGGTATTGAGGATCCAGCGCTGCATCTATCTCATCAAAAAGATAAAAGGGAGCAGGATCACATCGTTGAATCGCAAAAATTAATGTGAGGGCTACAACAGTTTTCTGTCCTCCAGACAGCTGCTTCATTGATTGAGTCTCACCTTGCCCAGTAAAAGAAACCTACCACATCAATAACAAAGCTTAGAAACATTACATTTGAATGCATAAGAGGAAATGGAATTCGCTTCCAGATTCAGCTGTAAAATCTAAGAATTCTAGGCCTAATTTAACTTTCACATGTAACCTTCTACCAACTTTCAAAATATGGACCAACATATGAAAATTAACAAATAAGAACTAGACCAGTAATATTCCTACATAGTATTAGAATGCAACACATACACATCTATGTCCAGCAAGGTCAAGCAAATAACAAGCTTCAATAGTTAACCACTTCACTTTTGTTAACGAAAATAAGTGACTACATAAATATACGTACCTTCACTTTTACACCAATGTATTTCTCAACCCTTCCCTCCAAATCCACCTCACGAGGTCCATCATCATCATGATCATCATCATCAGCACGATCACCATCCTTTGGAAAAGAAAATACAACTGTTATAACAGAATTGCTATATTTCCTTCATTCCTCATTTGCCTAGAAATTCTTTATTTATATAGGTGAGAAACTAGGGTCAAATACAGAATGTTTCTTCAAATTCTATTATGATTTATCTAGGTTTTGATTCTAAAGTGTAAGTCTAACATAAATAAGCCATGAACTCAACAAAATTATATCTTGCAACAAAAGCACATCAAGTTAACAAGTGGATTCATTGGCGAGATAAGGGTGGGGACAAGATCAAATTGAGAAATTGAAATTAATCTAAAGATTAGGGGTCCATCCTCTCATTACAGCTCCCATAAACATAAGATATAAGTTAGATTGAAGCAAAATCACCGACAGGACATATCGAACCTCAGGCTTGGTCCCGATGGTTCACCCAACCCCATTAGGGGATGGACTTCCCACAGGGCTGAGGTTCTAGCCCAGCTCCAACATAACCACAGAACTAAAGAAAAAAGAGACTGACAGGACCTATCTTAATATCTTAATAAGAAATTCATCCCAAAGAAAACATTGAAGCCTCCAGATGGCAAGACAAGGAGGTGCACCTATTGAAGACAGAGCAAAACAAAATAATAATAATTTTTTGGACCCTCCAAAACCATAAATCAGAAGTGAGAAGTTCACCAGTCTAGAGAACTATGCATTGGCCAGCAAAGTAATAAATCAAACACCAAAGTAGCCAAGAGATGAGAGACCATATAATTCAAAAAGATGAAATAAAAAATAAATAAACTTAAGCCCAACAAACCTTTTTCTTCATCATCACCAAATGACCATGACCACCTTGCACAAGTTCAGAGAATACTTCTCGAAAATGTCGGGCAACACCTTTGAAAGTGCGTTCTATTGATTCATCCTTCCGCTGATCTAAAACTGCTATAAGTTCTTTAATTTTCTGTAAAAAAAAATATATAATCATATATATACAAGGTTAAGCTGAGCAAAGTTCATATGATAGCCGCATTTACTGGGAAATTTAGGTTTAGTATTACCTCATCGCCCGAGTCCAACTCAGCCTGCCTTTTCTGCAGTTCTTCTCTTTGCTCTGTGAAATTTACATACTGGTCAAGTGCTTTCTTGTTCACATGGCTGAACTGTTGCAGCTGCTCATTGCACCTATGAAGCATTTTCTGCAACTCTTTCACCTGCTTTCGCTTATACCTATAATTTTCAACATGGCAATGAAAGAATTAAATAATTTCTTTTAAAAGAAAAACTATATGTTGCCAAGATAAGCAGATACTATCATAACTAAGGGAAACAAATAAAAACCACCAAATTTTATTACATATCAAATAGAATCAAATAGAACAAAGAAAAACATGATGTACATTGATTAAAATACCGCTAAACTTAACTAGAGAACATAAGAAATCCTTAAATAAATTCACTGAGACATAATCTGAGACCAAGTATCTGACAACTTTTATGAAGTCCAAATACCATTTAGAGGTGAAATGAAGTAAGGAAGGAAACTAAAATTTCAGGCAGAAGATATACGTGTCAAAAGCATCTGACGACAAAGGACCCAGCTCCCTTATTTTCTTTGAGAACTCCTCTTGCTTAGCAAGAAGATTACTCCTTTTACTTAATAGTTGTTCCAACTCTTTTGCTTCATCCTGAAGTGTCCTCTCATAGGCATCTTCCAAACCCTGCACTAGCAAGTGATCTTTTCAGCTGCAAAAATAAATATCAAGGATTTGTGCTAAACCTTATCAGAGAACTAACTACCTTTAGATTGTTCTTTTCATCCTTGATTGCCCTAAGTTGCTTTGTTCGTTCATCAATTCTATCAGAAACTCCTGCATAGCAAAACCAATGTGAACACTGAACATTAGATCTTAACTTCATAACTAAATATTGTGGCAACTACTAAAAGCTCTTACTTTTCAGCTGCTGTGTTGCATCTTCAACCACTAATTTAGAATCCATCAGCTCATGCCTCTTTAATTCAGCTTCATCAAGCAACGTGTCAGCCTCTGCCGCAGATATTATTGCTTCCAACTCTTGTTTCCGCCTCTTAAGGTTGGTTGTGAGATTAGTCTCAAGTTCTGCTTTTCTCGTTTCAGTCTAGCAATAGAATTTGTACATGGACAAAGTATGTTAGCGGACACAAGTCACTGCAAAAGAAATCAGATAAGGTTCAGTGAGCAGACCTCAATGCGATCACTCCTGCAACTGATAAGCTGCTCCTTAAGATCTGTTATTTCAGGGTTCAATCTAGACAAAAGGTCCTTCTCTTGTGGGTTTAAGTGATCAATAAGCTCTGTGCCCATTTCAGCATGTTTCATGGCCATACTGGCTCTAAGCTGATCAATTTGCGTCTGGACATCTGCCAGTGACTTTTCCTATAAACAAGTGACAAGAATCTGAGCAGCTTCAACTAATATAATCACAAATAGCTAATACTAATAATCCTAATAACAAGGCACAGGAAGTAATTTAAAAGTTTTTTAAATACCTTATTTTCAAGAGCTTTACATATATATTGCTTTTGCTTATTAGCATTAGCAATGTCCTGCTTATGCTGTTCCAACAGTGATTTGTCAAGAACCCGCTTAGCATCAAGTTGCTGCTGTTCAGTAACAAAAGCTGTAATTTTCTGTTCTAACTGTGAGCTAAATTAAGTTGAAACAAAGCACAGAAGCATAGAAGGATTGATGGAAACTAATTCAGGATAACAAAGAATGCAGAGCTTCATGCACAGTAATTTAGTCGCTGTCAGATTTTTATTTCATGTTCCTTTACATTTAGCTATGTTGCTTCCATATTCAACTTTAACCTCTCTAACTAGCCACAGCAGATCTAAGACATTCATCAAGAAAAGAAGCAGCACACTCATATTTAGATGTCTTGATGTAAATACAATTCGCATGAATTTATGCATGAATGCATACAGAATTTAGAATAAGACCCAGTAAAGAATTTTATAAAAGAAAAAGCACAAAACCTCAATGTCCACAATTTTTTTTCCAATTCCCTGATAGACTGAATCTTGCTACTATTAACTACACACACACCAAAACCCAAACTCAAACAAAGAAGTTAACACCTTGATGCACGTAATACAAACTGAGAAAATACACAATACACAAAAACAAAACAAAAAGGATAACATTAAACCATAAACTATGGAAAAAGGATATTTTGAAGTTCTGAGCCAACTCCTTTCAGTTCTTCTTCCTTCTTATTTATAGACATCGTGTTTTGCATAATTACATTCATGAACTTTAATTTGGAGCGCCTATAATCATAAAATCCCCCAGTCATACCACCCTTCTTGCTAACTTGATCACCTGTTATCACACGACAAGGGACTTGTTATAGCATTAGAGACATAAGCCTAAGCCTATGCCTAAGCCAAAGCCAAAAAATAGAAGGAAAAATCATTGCTAACCTTCCAAAGTTATGCAATCCAGGCCATCAGTCCGAGCAACTCTTGTAGCCACGTCAATATCTCGGCAGATCACCGTTCTACCAAATACCTGATAAAAACTAGAACACATAATATAAGAGGATGAAGCTGAGAATATATTTGTACATTCTAGCAGTTTGGAAAACATTATAACCTCCAGTAAGACTTCCTATTTTATTCCCAATAAGAGATGAGCCCAGACTCTGACCCAGGAATTTCTTCAATTTTTTTTTCTTTTCAGCAAACTTTACATCTCAGATCATCTCTAATTTCCATTGATTTTTAATATTACAAAGAGAGGGCTAAAATTTTAAAATAAATAAAACAGCAATCCCCAACTTCCACCTCCACTTTCTGAACTAAATACCTGATAAAAACTAGAACACATAATATAAGAGGATGAAGCTGAGAATATATTTGTACATTCTAGCAGTTTGGAAAACATTATAACCTCCAGTAAGACTTCCTATTTTATTCCCAATAAAGAGATGAGCCCAGACTCTGACCCAGGAATTTCTTCAATTTTTTTTCTTTTCAGCAAACTTTACATCTCAGATCATCTCTAATTTCCATTGATTTTTAATATTACAAAGAGAGGGCTAAAATTTTAAATAAATAAAACAGCAATCCCCAACTTCCACCTCCACTTTCTGAACTAAAACAGTAGGGCCAAATCTTTTACCTATATGAAAACATGGTAAAACAACATAAATTATATTAAACCTATCTAGGTCTAATAGCAAAGATGATGTTACCCCCTGAGCAACTATTAGATATCATTGTGTCCAACAAGGAATAATCATCCAATATTTTAGACACCACGCATAACATGCAGAAGGTGAAAAAGCAGTCAAAATTCCTCGCAATTGAAGAAATAAACCATTCTTAGTTTAAGCAGTACCAATGGTCAAAACAATTCCTCTTTCTCAGTCATTCTAAATGTTAAATTTAGCTCTCTTAAGTTCATCATAACCAAGTAAATGAATCCAAAGTTGTAAAACATGATTATAAACACTTGGGACAGCTCAAAATGATTAAAGATGCACAAGCAACATGCAACTTCCTATGGCAAAGTTAGCAACATAACCATTAAGTTAGTGATCAAATATAGGCCCTAACAAAATACACGGATATTAGGAGAGAAAGAAAAGAAAAAACAAAGGCAATCATAAAGCTAAAAGTGTATTTGCTAAATTTCATCTTAGTTCTGGCAGGTATCCATGCTCATGCCCATTCAAGAAACAGACTCAGGATGAACCTGACCTGTGCAAATGCCGGAGTGAATTTGGGAGAAAAGTTCAATTTCTTTAACAGAGGTATCACGTCAGAACTTTGTGGATATGTAACATGTGGAGCCTTTACGCGGTTAAGTGGTATAAAAGTAACACGTCCACCTTTCAGAGAATTAAGATGTCGAATTATCTGGGTTGATATCTCATCCTTTTCAACAACCACATGAAATAAACTGTGGAAAAACAAGAGCAAAACCACGTTAAGCCCAGTGTGCACAAAAAGAAGTCAATGTTATAAAAATAACTTGCAGTCTTATAATAGAAACATCAGGAAGATTATACCTGTTTCCAGCAGTTACTTCAACTGCAGTAAAAAACTTCTCATCACAATTGAGCAGCTCAATAATTGGACCGAACACTCCACCAATATTATACTCTCTGCAGATCCTCCTGATAGAATTCAGCCCTCTCCTTACATCCTGATAATATAAAACAAAAGGAAAAGAAGAAAAAGTATAAAAATGTTAAGGTCACAAACACAAAACTGAAATCTAAGAATCTATTTGCCCAGCGTCCACCTTTCTAAGAATTAAAACAAACAGGGAAAAAAGTTTAAAAAAAAATTAAGAGCCCCTGATTGTTTATATTACTTTAACAGCAGAAAGAAACAGAACAACTTCATGATAAGATAACAAAAAGGACCAAAACATACCATTGAAGCAATTTTTGAACAAAATTCTAAGTCACAGCAGGATCACCTTTATCTTCTTCTACATCTGACCACACCATATAATTAAGGTACCAAAAATAGAAAAGAAACTGCAAACGTTTTGGATTTTATTTTACAACACAATAATGGTATAGTCCATGAGAAAGGACATTGAATGCCATCTCTTTTGTTAAAGAGATTCTTGTCATACATACAACATACATATTTGAATGTTTATACAGTTGTCATGGACCTAGGCTTAAACCAAAAAATCTATCCTTTAGATAATGATATCATTGCTCCATATATGCATAAGACATCGCGAGTACATGGACTCAACACACACCAGCTTCACATGACAACTCTGCTATCCAATCCATAGCACCTTTGCCACAGAACTCACACCCTTGTGTAAAACTGGTAACGTAGTGCCCCTAAGTCCACAGAATAGTACCCCTAGGGTGGCTCTAATACCAAATGCCAAATCTTGGGTATCAACCCAAAAGACTAACCTATCAGCTAAAGATATCATCCCTCTATATATGCCAAGACATCCGTAACACACATCCACTGTAGGACTCAATACACACCTGCACCACATGAAATCAAGCCTAGATCTCATGCAAAAATAGGCCCATTTCAAATATTATGAATTGGATGTCTACCCCTCTCTTCCTCTCTCTCACACACATACACTTATGACAAAAACAAAAAGTAGAAACGAACAAATCAACAATTTTATTAATAGGAATACAGAATGTATGATGCCAAAACATCTACGGCAAGTTCTGCATGGGTAAATTAGCACCATTAGCAAGGTTCCCTAATCCCTAACTCAAAAAAGTAAAAGGAAATGCAACAAAAATTCCATTGAGAACAATGGGGCTACTTTCTTCTTTGATCCCCATCATTGCAACACATTACATGAAATGATATATCAGGTTGCTACAAATGAGAAGGGCCCTTTGTGGTTTTTATTTCTTTAGTTTTGACCAAAAATCAAATCTAACCCTATAAATTCATCCTTATCATTTAATACATTTTATTTGAGCAATTAATCACAGAGGGTTCATCTCCATTACTTTATAAAAAATGACAACAATACCATCTCTAAGTCACCTTATGTTCTTGTTAAGCATCCATCAAAAACAAATTGGTAATAGGGGGAAAGGCCCAAATATAAAACCACAACAAACTCAAGAATTAGCCAATGTGAGATAGCATCACTTCACACTTCTCCAGACCACTTAACAGTTCTTTTATTGGTTTTGGGACACTTCTCTTCCTCTCTCTAACTCTATCACCCTTTCCAACTTTTCCTATTTCAGCATCATCATTGTCATTTTCACCAATGACATTGACTTGCTTTATTTACTTTCATTTACTCTCTCATTGATGTTCTCAAAAGAATCTTCAGATATCTCTAAAACAAAGACTTTCCATTTCTAAAGTTTGAACAAAATTTGTTTCTCCTAAGAAGCACCCATGTGCACACCCTAGCAAGAAGAAATTGACTAGAGATTCCACAGGGCTCTAATACGCTCTACCTATGTACACAGGATGGGTTTCCCTTAAGATGCTGTGATTCTCGGGTAAATTTTATACATTACACTTTTGGGTTATTTTATTTATTTTCAGCTTCATTATTAATATTTTTCTTTTGGGTCTGGGATAGGCAATTCCAAGGGCAGAACTGCAAAGGATAAACCTGTAATGCCTCTTGTGAGTTTGGAAGGGTCAATTTCTGAAAATTAGAGATTACTGCAAACAATGGGCTAGATAGCGGATGGCTTCAAAGAAGAGTATTCTATTTGTTGTTGATTGGGCATTGGGTCAACCCCCCTGCCAAAGGGAGGAAGTGTTGGATTCTTTCCAGGAAGAACCTCCAGCATTGCAGCATATATGGAAGAATGGTGGGGTAACTAGCCTGCTTGGCTTTGTAAAGGGTGTTTTGTACTAGCTACTTGGTGATATTGGAGCATGCAGAGGTTTTGGAATGATCAAGGCTATCATGGGAGAACTATAACTATGGGCTTAAGTGCCAATTTGCATGGGAAAGAGCAGGTTAAGAAGAGATAAAGGGTGAAAAGATACTGAAGAAGAGCAAAAGGACAAAAATAAAATGAGAGAGATAAGAGAGATGGTATGCAGAGAGTTATTATTTCACTAAAAATTAACATCATAAATCAAAAGAGGTTTAGTTATAACATTGAGACAGAGGTAATTTTTACAAACCATAAGCACATTAAATTCAATTTGCACTCCTTTTAATAACATAATTATTTAGTATAACACACCCAATGTGATATGCATTAGCTTAGTTCTTCCATTTCTAGGATTTGCACCAAGCAAGAAGATCTTACAAGCAAGTGACCTAGCAAGCGTGCGCGCGCACACGAGAGAGAGTCATAGAGAGAAGAAGAAGAAGAAGAAGAAGAAAAAGGAAAGTAATCACTCACTCCAGGAGTTGCATGATCGAGGCTCTTCTCTGCTTTCTCAACTTCTGCTTTCAGTTTATCTATTTCAGCTGAAAGTTTACTTTCTTTTTCCCATAAGGACCTAGCCAAAGAAAATAGAAATTGATATGTTGAACATTTGAATATCGACTAGACAAAAACTGAAGGTTTCAAATGACATACTTCCTTTCATCCTGCAGCTTGTCTCTTTCTGTTTTCTGAGAGTTGAACCGCGACTGGGAGATTGAAAATTCTAACTCTTTGATTTCAGTTTTGCGTCTTTCAATAGAAACATCCAAGTCCTTCAAGTCATTATTAAGCCGACCAATTTCATCCTGAAGTTTTTGCTCCTGAAAAATACAATAGTAGCCAAGTGCAATCAAAAGATAATACCACATTTATTGTACAATAAGATAATAAGCAACTCATGCACAAAGAGATACAAGGAAAAGTAAGAAACAAGGGATGCAGACAAATGAAAACTATATGTCATTTTCTAGATCTGATTCCTCCAAAAAATAGCAAGCATAAACTTGACAAAAAGATATATCTAGGGGAAGTAAGCTGAGTCAACAAACACAATCAAGAATTTAGATCGTTTAGAACTGCTATCCTAATTAATAATCATTTACAACTCATACCCCACACAAATGTCATATCTTGCCACTAAGCTAATATCCACAGGCAATGATAGAATCCAAGATGTCATTTTGTACTTGCACAAAGAGCACCATAGCTGTGTACAAAATAACTTTAATTGTAAAATATTGCTGTACGGAATCAAAGAATAGAAGTGCACTGTGCTATCCATCAACCATGCCATGGAAAAAGTGTATCCTATTCAAATATTCACTTCATGATGATCATCAGGTTGCACCATCAAGCCAATTAAATATTATTAAACCATTAAATATTACAGTATGCACTATGTATGCTAGATATCCTAGAATGTAACAAAGCATTATTAATACAACATGGCAACATTCTATCAAAACAATCATAAGCATCAGTAGATAAAGATAGGGATAAAAAAAAATTATATTTCATATATTTTTAAATATTCATTTCATTCAAGTTCGTTGACCCTTCTCCTCTAATGTTTCTTCTCCATTTAGTTGCATTTTCCTCACTGTATTGAGACAATAAAGCACTCACATAATATCTACCACCTAGAATATCCTGACAACCATCCGTCATAAGATCTCAAACTAAGTAATATATTTTCAGAACAAAACCAACCAACCTGCATCAAGTTCGAAGAAAGCACTCGTTGCAAATCATCAATTTCCTTTTGAAGCCATTTATCACGAGCAGCTTTACTGGAAAACTGAGTAGCACGACCTTGTTTCTGATAAAGAATGCTAAGCTGCTTTTCACGCTCCATGATCCTATAAATTATCAGAAGCAATCATGAAAAAGCAAGAGCAACAACTATAAAGAATACGGTCTGGAGGGCGGATCCATTCCATTATTTTGGGTACAAAGATAATTACAATAAAACAAAAAAAAAAAAACATGAAGTCACTGATATATGTGCTATAGAAATAAAGTTCAACAAAAGAAAATTAATACATTTCATACTCAAGACTGAATGGGCAGCTTATGAAGCGAAGTTCAAACTAGGCAGACCCTCAGGCAGTTGTATATAAAAAGGCACTCAGCTTAACATAAAGTGCTAATCTTGAGCATCCTGCCTAAGAAACCGACTTCAAGACATAAAAGCACATATTTGCACTTGGCATCTGGCATCTAGAGATTTTAAACATGTAACTAAATAATGGTGGCCCGTCCATTATGATTGCATAATATACAAATTGTATACAGGCATACCCTTTTGTTATATTCTCCTCCTTTTTGACTTGGCTGTCATACAGGGGTTTAATCCTGTTAAGCTCCTCTGTTGAGTCCTGTATTTCCTTCTGCAACATCTGAAGCTGTTTCACTGCATCATCCTGCAAGTAAGAAAATAAAATACCAAAAAAATTTTAACATTTCCCCAGTTTAAAAACTTAATTAAGGAGGAAAGTCTGTAAGATAATAATACTTTGGCTTGCATGTTCCCCGACATCCTCTCTTCTAGATCAATTACATCAAGCTCAAGTGCGGTCTGCTTCTTTAGTGCTTCCGCTTGTTGAATTTCTAAGGCTTCTTTATCTTTGTTTAAACTTTGAAGCTCCTTTGTCACATCTTTAGACATCTTGTCGAGTTCCTTGAACCTTTCATGGGAATCCAGCACAGCATTATACATTTTAGCTGATGTTTCAGAAACCTTGGTTCGAGCTTCTTCTAACTGAATAAAAAAGAGAAGGTCAGAAAAAGGAGAAGTTTCGAGCCCAGGGATCAAAAAGAAATGCTATAACAGCAGGTATGATGATCATAACAATCTGTGCACTAAAAATCATTGTTAGCAGAAGAACTTGAAAATAAATGACCTTCTGTTTTCAAGAACAGTAGGCTCTCCTGATATGTTAGTTCGCACATTCCTTGCTTCCAAGCAAATTATGATACTCTCAAGTAAAACATCCATTTTGTATCATAAGGACCTGAGATGGAGACTAGGATAAAACTTGGTACTTAAAATAGCTTCACTCACAACATGCACAACAAAATTATTCCACTTGTTTAAATTATGACAAACAACAACTGACTTCCTTCTATAGAACCCAATATCTTTGCATTTATAATGGCAAACACGCTAAATCTCTACATATTATGGCTCAGCCTTCAACTAACTCCAAATTTGTAATGCGACACCTAATGCAATGTTCTTCATGCGGTCATTCTCAAAAGGCAGCAGGAGCAACTCATAAGCCTCGTGAACCTAAATATCCATATGATCAAACTCAGTTTTCCATTTTTGAGAGACTAATGACAATTAGGTACATACACAGCAGCAACGAACATAGGGGTGAGAAATTTGGGTTCACCCCAACATCTTAGTTAAATAGCATATTTTTCTTCTATTTCCATTTTTTCTTTGGTGGGAGTTATGGAGGCGGCTGGGGAGGGGGGTGTAATTGGAAAAGGCAATATAAATACCCAAATCCTCACATTCTTCTTCTACACTGGATTCTTTTCATCATTTTACAACATCAACCAACTGCTCCATACGTATAAATTATTTTAACACTGCAGTACCATTATATTAATGCATACATAAGCTAGTTAGAGATCCATTTGGTACCATGCCAGGCATGTTAGGATACAACTGCTCTTAACAATAATAACGAATGGGTTAGACAGTTCATATATGTGATAGATTCAAAAATAGAACTCTTTCTATCAAAGATATAATTTCTTGGCTGTGCATGAGAGAGAAAAGAGAGAGAGAGAGAGAGAGAGATCAATAAAAAAGGACTAACAGACGTATGCACGTGTGCTTACACATAGAAACATAGAGTCTATCACACGCAGAGTTAAAAAAAGAGAGGAAAGAAAACAAAGGTTGGAGGAACATAGAAAACAGGACTATATAAGCATATTGGGCAGAAGCCTGCATCTACACCTGTGCGTGTTTGTACAAGTCTAGAACAAAAAATAAATAGACCCTCGAGACTTCCTAGTTTCTAAGCGTCATAAAATCTTCAAATCTTATAGTTAAGATGCACACATTTTGAGTTGGCAATGGTATCAGAATAACTTATGGTCCATGCTGAACAACAATAAGTTCTTGAAAAAGCTACAAGACAGCATTCACTCTCATAAACGATTTACTATCTCTATCATATCAACAAGTAAATACCACATGCAGGAAGCAAGTAGGTTTCTTTTTTTATGGATAACTAGGACAAAAGAAGGTTTCCTTTTTTATGGATAACTAGGAAGAAAGTAGGCGTATTAGTATATTGGAAAGCATTTGGGCCCTTCACATCAAAAGCCATCTGCATGCCAATTTAATCGTGTTTTCTACCTCTTTGAGAAAGAAAAATAAAGTGTATAAAATTCAGGTACTTGTGTGCAGAAAAGTATAATACTCTTAAAAGTATACATAAGATAATTCATCATTATATAGAAAGGAAAATCTTAGGATGCCTACAATTCCAAAAGAAAACATATAAACTATTTTAGTAATCATTTCTTGGGCAACTGCAAATGGCTAGGTGGTTATGCATATGTTTAACAACAAAAGTTCACATTGAGGCATGCACACGCATCGATTCTTTGATGGCATGTCTTCCACCAACTATATCTAATAACTTAACACGCTGATTAGCAGTAACATTGCCCGAGCACCTAACATTAAACTAACCTCTTCCAATTTACGCCGAGCATCTTGAAGTTCTTTATCATAAATGGTGTATTCTAGTGACTTTCTCTGCTTGTCAAGCTGCTGATATTTTCTAAGCTCTTCTTTCTCTTCGTCCAGTTCTTTTAATCTCTCATCTAAGTACTGAACAACTTGTATTATTTGCTTCCTTTTATTGCCTGCTTAACAGAAAAAATAAATATAGCAAACAAAAAACAACATGCATGGATACATACAAGAATACATAATTAATCAGAGAGGGAGAATTCAAGAATGACTTGCCAGTTTCCTGCATGATTTTCAAGCTTTCACGACGTCTCTCTTCATAAACTCGAGTACCACCAATTTCTTTCAATAAGTCCAGCCTCTCAGAATCTTTCATCAAGGTCAAGGATGCTATCTGTAGACCAGCCCAAATTTTTTACAAATTAACTTACTAAGAATAAAGCAGCAGCAGCCCCACTGGATAATAACTTCAACAAGATTGGCAGTTACATGTGACTAAATAGCAGAAGCCCATACCTTGCCTTGTTGCACAACATAATAAGGATTAGAACGAGAAAACCCAGCACTTTCCAGTAAATTCATAACTTCTGTTTTCCTGCACATTACCTTCTTGTTTTATTCAACAAAACTTAACTGTGGGAAAGCTCAAAAGGCCCATATGACAAAAGATAGACAATATTAACTACTTTCAATTACTAGACGAAAACGATGAAGAAGAAGAAGCTTACGTGATATGCTTTCCATCCAAGAAGTACTCATCCTTCTTCAAGCCAATTGTTCGACGTAGGCGTACCTCCTCCTTGTCAACCTGTTCAAAAGAGCAAAAGCATGTTAAACTGTTTAATACAACACCTAACAATTCAAAATCCCTTTGGTAGATGCTTTTCCTATTTGCTTTTACTTTTGGAAGAATTGCTATAAAAAGCAAAAGCAAAAAGTAAAAGATAATATCATATTTGATTTAAAATGGACAAATAATTAAAATATAAAACTAATTATAACATAATAGGTCTGTATATAAGTAAAATTACACATTTTATCATAAAAAAATGACATTTTGTGTATAATTCTTCAAAATTTATATTCGCTTTGCTATCCAAACACACTTTTTACCATTTGGTTTCCAGAAGTAAAAAATGAGTAGCAAAAGCACCAACCAAATGGAGCCTTACTACTCTAGCCAAAATCTACTCATATCATTGAAAATAAATCATCCAAAAAGGGAAAAAAGCCTATCCATGCTAGAATAACAGCATGACAGCCCTGTTTTTGGTCTCAACAAGTGTCCTCAGATATGATTCATCTAAGATAAAATGAACAGCTTCCAAATCTACTTTCGATGACATGATGCAGCGGCAAAAGTTTTTCATAAAAAAGTTACTATAGCGAAGAGTGTCTTCAATCTTCATGCTACTATCAGAGCTAAAGAATGATCATAAACTTGCTATGGCAGCAAGAGAGGGAGAACTCCTAGGCTGAATCTCACGCAGAACGGAAAGAAACTAATTTCTCAAAAATTAGAAGATTGGAAGTAAGTTTGTTAATGGCACAAGGTTTGGTGATTTTAGAGAATGTAAACCCTGGTTATCATTTAATCACTTGTCCTTGGTTCAGCAAATTGGAAAACAGGTCCAAAGAATATTCAAAGTGCCAGCCTCATCCTAAGGGAGATAAGGTTGACATTGGCAAGTGGTCTTATTCCACATAGGTTGGGTTTAGAGTTTGTAATGGCCTTATATTTAGGTTGCATCTTCACCACCTATTGCCAATTAGTTTTAGTTTGGAAACTGGACACAGTATCAAAGTAGATTAGATCTTGTCTCTCCTTGTCTCTTTCACTCTACATCGGATTTTAGGGTTTTCTAAATAAGCCCTTTTTGTGATTTTGGCATCTATATCGCCTTTCTCAACATCCATAGATGGGTTTTGATCCCCTTTACAAGCCAAGTTTATACTTCTCAGAATTTGTAGTGTATTTACACATTCAAACTGCAAAGTTTTCAAGCCAAGCTAACACATAAGGTATCGATGTATTCAAGACAGCAACAAAAGCAAGGATGGGCAGGGTTGTTCTAATTGATCATGGCAAGCTTGTCCTAAACTCAACAACAGATTTTCTTTCCATACTAAGGAATTGATGCAGGAGGAAGAAAAAAAATTAACTTACTAAAGCAATGCACCGCTCACCCTACCGTATGCATACTGTTGCAGCTTTTTGGTCCATTTTCCTTAACTTAATTAGGATGCATGAAATTAGACTTATTTAAGGGCTAGCATTCAGTCTTATTCAGGATTTTATGCTACATAAAGAACTCTTACTAATGTAGTAAGAGAATTTGGATCTTGTCAGGCAAAAATATTAAAGAAAAGGCCTTTTCTTTAAACTACCAACTCAGAAGACAAGTTGCTAAATCCAAAATCCTAAAAATTGACAAATTTCAAAGGCTTATAAATGATACTAAGACTTAAGAAGCAGCACACAGCATTTCATAATTACAGAAATTTCGAATAGCATTCACCAGTGAGTAAATTTAAGAATCATCCATAAAGTCATTCTGGATCAAAGGAATATCTAAAGGAGGACTTACAACAAATATAGAAAGTTTAAATAGCAAAATGCAAGGAAAATCTCAAGGAAGAAGGTTCAAAAGGTTCGGAATTTACAAGTGATTGATTTAAGAATCATCCAGAAAATGGCTATGATTATCAAAGGAACATCTAAAGGAGGACCTAAGCAATCCCAGTCTATTCAAATCTCGAAAAGCATCAGAAAAATAAATAAAATAAAATAGAACATATCAAATATTTTCATCATTAAGCCCCATGAAACCTTTCTACTTTCTCATGCTCTCTAATTCTTTCTCCAACAAAACCAGATAGCTAATACACAATTAAAAGCATCAGTCATTATCATAACCTGAAACTGTTTGCCATTTGTCGAAGCACTAACTTCTTTTCAGCAAATAAAAGAACACCTTGTCTCGATGTCCAGATGATGGAGCATTGTTATTTCAAAGAATGATGGGAAAGCAAGAATAAAAGGTTTCATATGATTAAGAGAAAGAAAAAAAAACAATCATATGAAAATGGTGCAGTTTAGGCAAACTTTTTGCATTTAAACACCAGAGAGCAGCATTAATCAAATAACTTTTTTAACAACTAAAATTAACAGTAATAGTATCAAAATTTTAGATAATACTAATATATCACAGACATTCATCAAGGAAAGGAAAATAAAAGTCATGCCATACAACCTTCCACTTCCAAAGAAAAGAAAAAATAAGAGGTAAGAAACAATTACCGGGATACGATTGTCAAAATTATCAAAAACAATCTCCACAAATGCAGATAAAACCTGGTGTCCTGCACCTTCCTGTTTAATTGTGACATACATTAAAATTAAAGAACAAAAAAACCACATCAAAATAGTTTAAAATGAAGAAATATATTGTGAAGCATACATGTAGTAATGCATGCCTATCTTCACTTCGCAGATTTTGGAAGAGGTCACTCAAAACAAAACGAATTGCTACAATAAAAGCACAAAGATCAAGTTCAAAGTCATTTGGTTTCAATAAACACCAGTCAACAAATTGAAATGAAATAATATAATTACAGTTACCATGGAAAAAGTTTGTTTTGCCAGACCCATTAGCACCAACTGCAGAAGCCATCATTTAAATAAATACCAAACATTAGATATAAAATTACCTAATTTTAATAGCACACAATCAGAAATGATTACAGATTATAACTCAGACAGCGTGATGGACACACTAAAAGACTTTACTGAACACAAAAACAAACACAAAAAGGAAAAGAATACGTACATCTCCATGAAAGCAAAGTACAATTATTTATTTCCTTCAAAGAATATTAAGTCCACCTTAAAAACCACATGGATAACCTTGGTGACAGATAAAAGCATCAAAACAACTATCCATAATCTCCATGTTATAATTGTAATATAAACTTTATTTTCTTTAATAATGGGAATTCCCATACACACATGATCAATTAAGGACATTCTTCCAACTGATAGGAGGAGAAAAGTGGTGCCAAGCAATTCTAAACCAAAATTTCCATCAAAATAAATTTAATATTTTTCAGAGTCCAAAGAAAATTACTTGCAAAAATTATATTGAACACTGCTGCAGACAACAAAATCAGCATACTTTTAAAATCACAAAAAGATAAAACAAGCATAAAGCTTCAAAAGACAGGAATCTCTTACAATGCCCTCTATAGTTGCCTTCAACAAGCAATAGAAAAGAATCAACTAGCATTTTTAAGTAAACACAACATTACCAACACAATTAACTTTTGGACTGAAAGGCTCAGTAGCAATCTGCTCCCTGTAGCTTTTGAACCCTTCTATAATAATCTATATGGAAATAAAAGATAACCAAAATAAAAAAAAGTCATCAAAAAAGGAACTAAAGGCAGAAAGTTCAAAACTAAACTGGCCAACTCTACCAAAAAATAATGATCACCTGTTTTATAAACATGATGAACTACAAAATTAGCCAGCCTCTGTAAGAGAATTAAGAAGAAAAGTAAATCAGTAACAATTAGCAGGAATGATAAACAGTGATACATTACCTAGAATTTTGAGAGTAAGTTTCCCAATATTAGAGATATAAAGAAATAAATAAATAAATAAATAAAGACAGCTATGCATCTGAAAGCAACAATATAAGATCCTAAACACTATGCATACAAGATCAACATTTTTTCAAGTATCATTTGATTATTACATAACAATAAGAGCGTTTAGACACAACATAAATAGTACTGATTTTTTGGATAACTCAAAATTAAGATCTATACTTTTGTTAATATCAAAATGCATGGTTTAATTAATATAGAACAATTAAGTTCGAACGTGTTGCTTATTTTAACTATGTGCTTATTTTTAATTAAATATCTGATTTTGCTTGTCTTCATTTACCTGTGCTTTTAGCAACTTTCCAGGAGATGAAAGCCAAAAACCAAACAACAAAAATAACAATCAAACATCTCTTTCGCAATTAGTTTTCCTTTTTTGTCTTTCAAAAAGAAAATAACATCAAATCCATGTACTACAATATATAAACCCTAAATAAAAACAACACCAGCCTCATTTGCGTATAGAAAATCCTTGTCATTCTCACAAACAGCAAAACCTTCCAATAATAAAGCTCCTCAAGCAGAAAAAAAAACCATTTCCAAAACCCTACACAACAATTTCAAACCTAGCAAGCACAAACCCTAGCCAAACAAAATATATCAAGCGAATAAAGCAAAAATAAACAAATTATCTACTTGAAATTTCACTCTAGGGTTCTTCAACAACTTTAATTTAAAACAAAAAAAAATTGCGGTTAAAAAAGCGTAGGAGATTGTAAAAGAAATTAACGAAATTAATGTTAGAAAAACTTACCAGTAAGAGTAGCTAATTTGAGTTCATGTGCCTCAAAGAGAAAAACAGAGAGAAATGATTTTGACTTGCAGTGGAAAAACGGTCGACTGAGGCAGTTGAGTGTTTTCTTTTTTTTTTTTTGTTCTTTTTTGGATCTTTTGAAGTATTTTTGGTTGCTCCGACTTTAAAGGTAGCTGTAGGGAGCGCAGGTTAAGGCGTGAGAGCACACCGCGAAACTTAGTAATAGAGGTTCGAAAATAGTACGGGAGGTCAACAAATGCGTATTATGGGCGGTAAAAGGCGCAAAGCTGAAATTACTCCTGCAATTTGCTACGGTGCGCCCATATGAGGAGCATTACGCTCGATTATGTAGGGCTGTTTGTTTATGAGGTTTTGTTATCGCTAAAGGGAACAAGTCACGCTTATAAGGCAAGCAGAATCGAATCTAAACTATTTTAATTTTGGCTACATGGGTTCCCTATGCTTGACACCTGTCCATAGCATTTGGTTTTCCGACTCTTTCCTTGCTTCCGGTCTCTTCTCCACCGTCATTGAGTCGTCCCTTTCCTTCTCTATGCTGACGAGGGCTTTCCTTCCTCTCTCCTTCCCTTCTCTTTCCCCTCTATTTCCACCAACAAACAGCCAATAGATAGATACACAAAGCAGAAAAGCCAAAGCTAGAACCATCCTTTAACGAGAATGAGACTCGAATGTCAAATCAATTAAATGTATAACCATACATTTAAATCAAAAAATATAACTAAGTAATTAAGAATTCATCCAAGAAATTTTCAATCAATTTTTAAGGTTTTTTGAACTGGTTTAAGGGTTTTTTGAATTGATTTTAGGGTTTTGTAAACTAATTTAAATATTTTTAATTAATTTTAAGATTTTTTAATCGATTTTAAGATTTGTTGAATTGGTTTTAGGGTTATATTAAATTAATTTTAGTGTTTTTTGAACTAATTTAATAAATCTTAAACCTTAAAACCGATTTAGCAAACCTTCAAATAAGTTTATTAGAATTAATTTTAAGGTTTAATGAATCTATTTTAAGATTTGTTAAATTAGTTGTAGAGTTTATTGAATCTTAAAATATGTCAAAAAGGAAGGGAGAGTGGCGTAAGATGATAAGAGAATGAGATATTCTCATTACCCAATAAGGAAAAAATCTTTACAAAGTTTATATACAGTAACTCAACCTTAAGTTGAAAGAAGAAAAAGCTATTAATGCTACACTAACAAATCATTACACTAACTAAATTTTGACAATAAACTATACATAAAATTGTATAGTTCTAAAGCTTTCCTCTTTTATTGAAACGCTGCGTACAAGCCTCATTCTTTTCCTCTTACCCCATTATTATTGAAACGGTGCATCTACGGTCTTCTTCCTGTGGCTTTCTTCATCAAATCGATCATTCTGTTTAGCAAGCCATTTATCCAGTTCTTCAATCCTTCAAGTGCGAGCTCAATACTCCTCCTCAAAAGGAACAGTGAATGTCATGAACGTTCATCTTGCTCTAGAGTTTATAGAATTGATTTTGTTGTAATGCTTTAGTAAGAATGTCTGCAATTTGTGTGTTGGTTGGAATGTGCTTTGGTTTGATCAAGCCAGTGAGAATCTTCTCTTTAATAAAATGGCAGTCTATTTCTATGTGTGTGGTCCTTTCATGAAACACTGGATTTTTGCTAATGTGTATAGCAGATTGACTATCTGAATAGAGATCCATTGCTTCATCTTGTTTGATTCCAAAAACTTCTAAAAGACTCCTGATCCATATCATTTCACAGCAAGTTAAAGTCATTGATCTGTACTTTGCTTCAGCTGAACTCTTTGCAACCACTAACTATTTCTTTGATTTTCAGCTTACAAGTGAGTCCCTAATAAAGATGCAAAATCCAGTAACTGACCTCCTAGTGTCAGAACATCCTGCCCAATCGCTATCAGCATATCCTGATATTTTTATAGCATATTTTGACTCCATCAGTATTCCCTGCCTTGGTGATGCTTTCATATACTTCAAAAATCTATGAGCTGCAACTAAACGTTCTTTTCCCAGTTTGTCCATGAATTGTGATAGAATCTGTATAGCATAACATCCTCTAGAAAACCAATCAGCCTGTAGCACTTCTCCTTAACATGTCCCTTCTTTCCACAATGGTTACAAACTATGTCCCTTTTGACTTTCTTTTTTTCTTTTACTGCAGTATACATTGCAGCTATTTCAAGAGTTGGCTATACTTTAAAAAGCATGTTTTTCTGTGCTTCCTCCCTCAGAACCAGACTACATACTTTGTCAAGAGTTGGAATGGGATCCATGAGGATTATCTAGGATCTCACAGCAGAAAATGATTCGTTCAAGCCATTCAAAAACCTAAAAACCATGTCTTTCTGATGCTATTTAAAAACTTCTTGAAGCAATTTGGATTGCAATTTCCACACTCACAATGTGGTAAGGGGTCTGAAGCTTCTCAACTCCTCCCAAACCCCTTTTAGTTCAATGAAAAATGTATCCACTAGTCGTGAACCCTGTGTTATGTTGCCCATAGTGTCTTGGAGATTGCATATCCTAGTGTCATCAGGCTGTGCAAAATTTTATTTCAGTGTAGCCCAGATTTCTAAAGCAGTGTCCATGTAGAAAACTGTTGATGCTATAAGTGGTGATATTGAATCCAATAGCCAAGCCACTATTAGATTGTTACAACAGATCCAAGGGGAGAACAAAAGATTTGAAATGTCTGGTTTGACTATGGTTCCATTGATAAAGCCTATTTTGTTTCTAATAGAAAGAGCCAACTGGAAAGAGCTACTCTAAGTAATATAGTTATTTGTGGTCAACTTTAGGGTAATCACTACAAAACCTGAATGGTCTGTATGATGAATGAAATATGGTGATTGGGGATCCCTTATTGGTGAAATTTGTGCTTGAGCCATGGTTTGAGATCTTGATTCATTAGATCCAGATTCAGACATTGTTTTTGTGAATTGACAGATCAAGTTGAGAAGTAATGAAGATCAAAAGAACAAATGAGATTAAGTAAAGTTGATTATCAAAAACCTTACTAAGAGAAGGATGCTGATGAGAATATGACAAAAGATCTCTGCTATAGATGTTCTTCGATAACTAGCTGAAGAGTATTATTTGTAGGAATTTTGTACCCTGCTCTGATACCATGTCAGAAAGGAAGGGAGAGCAGCGCAAGATGATGAGAGAATGGGATATTCTCATTACCCAATAGGGAAAAAATCTTTACAAAGTTTATATACAGTAGCTCAACCTTAAGCTGAAAGAAGAAAAAAGCTATTAATGCTTAACTAGCTAATCATTACACTAACTAAATTTTGAAAATAAACTATACATAAAACAGTATAGTTTTGAAGCTTTCCTCTTTTATTGAAACGCTACGTACAAGCCTCTCTCTTTTCCTCTTACCCCATTATTATTGAAACGGTGCATCTGGGGTCTTCTTCCTATGGCTTTCTTTATCAACTCGATCATTATGTTCAGTCAAGCCACTTATCCAGTTCTTCAATCCTTCAATCCTTATAGAGTGAGCTCAATAATTAATTTAACAAACTCTTGAACTAGTTTATTAAACTTTAAAATCGAGCAAACTCTCGAATCGATTTTTAAACCCTAAAAATATTTTAATAAAATTTTAAACCGATTCATTAAACTCTAAAATCAATTTAACAAGAACCACAAAATCAATGAACTTTAGAATTGATTTTAGGATTTAATGAATTGATTTTAAAGTTGGTTGAACCGATTTTAAGGTTTATTGAATTGATTTTAGAGTTTATTGAGCCGATTTAGTAAACCAACTTAGCAAATCCTTAAACCAATTCATTAAACTTTAGAATCAATTTTAGAATTTATTAAATCGATATAGTAAAACCCTAAAACTAATTTTACCCTTAAACTAATTCCCTAAACCCTAAAACCAATTTAACAGACCTTCAAATCGATTTAACAAATCTTCAAATTGATTCATTAATCTATAAAATCGATTTAATAAACCCTCAAATCAGCTCATTAAACTCTTATAGGTTTAGAAACCCTCGAATCAGTTCATTAAATTTTAAAATTGGTTTAATAAACCTTAAAACCAGTTTATCAAACTTTCGAAATGATGCATTAAATCTTAAAATTAGTTTAACAAACCCTCGAATTGATTCATTAAGCCCTGAAATCAATTTACCAAACCCTCAAATCGATTTGTTAAACTCTACAACCTCTTTTAAGGTTTAATGAATCAGTTTTTGAACAAGTTTTAAAGTTTATTGAACCGATTTAATAAATCCTAAAATCATTTTTAACAAACTCTCAAATCCATTCATTAAACTTTAAAACCAGTTATAGGGTGCAACGAATTGATTTCAAAATTTGTTAAACTAGTTTTAGAGTTTACTAATCAACTTAAGAATTTAATGAATCAAATCTAAGATTTATTAAATTAATTTTAAGGTTTATTAAATTGGTTCGAGGGTTTATTGAACCAATATAGGGTTTGTTGAAATTCCCTTTTTTCCTTTATTTGATTTTTATCTTGTCTGTTTTTTCTCTTTTCCTCTTTCCTTTCCCTTCTCAATATCTTTCTATTGGTATTTCCAGCTTTGTCACCTCTATTACTGTCCTTCCCTCTATCGTCTTCTCTAGCGAATCGGCCTTATGATTTTTCAACCTTTATTATTCAATAATGATGACGTTATTATGATTACAATTTATTACACGATTAACAAATTGCAAAATAAAGTCCTACTTCCCAATTGGCTATACAATCACAGCCTCAGGAGATGAACTTTCATTGAAGAGCTGATCAAACATGGCTGATTAGATAGACAAATTGCTATTCAAGTAGTTTTCCCAACTTCATATTACATTCATACGAGTGCGATGCACGTGCATTATAATCGAGATTATTAATTAATTTTCTTAATTCAGTTTAAAGCTATTGATGTAATAGACATGTAAAGAAATAAAACATAAAGGAACCAACAAAGCACAGCAAATGAAAACCAAATCATAACCACGATACCAGCAACAGGAGCAAAAAGGAAAACAGACAAGAAATTTGATAAATCTTATTAATATATACAATAAAATATATTTTTAACAACAATGATCTTATATATTTAAAAATTACATAAATTTAATTAAAAGTATTTACAATAATAATTGAAAAATATAATGAATAAATACGACCAATTTTATTAATAAAAATTTGTTCAACATCCGTAATATTATATAAATATAGATAGATAGATAATTAAAATATAGTGTCAATATAAGCCTTTACAGCTTTCTCTCCTTATTATGAAAACGAAATACAACTAAAGATTGCTGCAAATACTTGGTTTCCACAAACATGGGAGTTGCATTAAACTAAGACCAATTACATGCACAAAAAGCATAGAGCTTCTCTGTCGGAAAAGGACCTTGAAGCTATTGTGGATCAGATTCATTCATCAAACTCCAAAGGCTGGAAGTATTTCCTGTCTAAGAGATAGGTGCCAATAGCCAGACGAACTGCCCACACATCCTTGGGCTTTCTTGAAACAATTCTGCACAGGAAGTCAAGTCCAGTCATACATTCATTAACATACAACATTTGTTTACTATAGCTAAAGCTCAAACCTTCCAACATCTCCAGGCTTGACCAAGCCGGCATTAACTCTGAGGCATGGAACTGATGCGGCAGTCTTCACCATTTTGGGTGCTTCAACCACAATTATGGGAGACCCTATCTCAAGTCTTGATGTTCTTGCCGGCAGGCCTGACTCAGGCGATGATGATTCACACCTTAGAAACAGGCTTGGATTGCAGTGAGAATTTGAGCATGGAAATGCTGAAGTAGAAGACAGAGATGGAGCCATGAGATGGGAGGATAATGTTTTTGTGGCTCCAGCCTCCAGGGGATGTGTTTAGTCGTTTTGCTTGCTGTAAGACTTGTCGTTTGTAAAGGGTCTTATATGGGACAGGACAGGAAGGGGTCCTAAATTGTAAAACAAACCCCTAAATGAAAAGATTTAACATTATAAGACAAATGGACTTAAATAAATATCTCAATATAGAATTGTAGATATTTATCCTAAATAAGATCAACTAGGCACTAATAATCACAACTTCTTTTGAAATCATTCAAAGGGTTTCCTTTTCTACCTTAGTTCCCCCTATTAAATTAATAGGTATAATGTAATAAAAACTAAAAAAAAAAAAAAAGAAGAAGAAAGGTTCATTCGATTAATCAGTTAAAAGCCATCTTTTCTATACTTGGTTATCAAGAAAAATGAAACTATCATATGCACAATAACACACATAACAAAAGAAAATGAATCGAAGTTAAACGATAACCAAAAAAATAAACTAAATTGTCAGGTCAAAACAAGCAGGGTATAATTACAAAACCTTTACAACCTATACAAAATTCCATGAGGATATTCCAAAATAATTCAAAAGGAAATTTTCTATTCTCCTGCTCTTCTTGAGCCCCTTTAGCTGTGTATGTGTACAATTTTTTTTTTTTTTACTTCTTTGAATATGTAAGATATGGATCCTGTGCTATAGTCAAAACATCCGGCCTTTCTGATTGGTTATAGGTTAGACATCGACGAATCAAATCCTGCACATTTAAAAATATGATCAAGTCAATCATCAAGCTACCACAAGTTCTCCGTATGTATCAGCATTCCATGATAGTCAAAGCAAATGAAAGCCTCAAACTTCTGAAAAACAATATTAAACCCAGAATCTGCAGCATTATACATTAACAGATAACAAATGCCCTTAGCGTGCATGCATCAATACAATTTCTGCGCTTCTTAAGACAGGAGAAGAGCAAGTAAACTCTGCAGCTATGAGATCATCATTGAGCGGAAATATTATCTGACAAGAAATTATCTACAATAAGCAATTGAACATCAAATCATAGTCAATCTGTCATATTATGATAACCATAATATATAACTCTGATTTTGATGGTTATGTACAGAAGTTGTTTCATCCATCAAGACAACAATATGTAGCAGCAACTACATAAGATAGACAAAACTAACCTTTGCCTCATTGGAGACAGTAGGTCTTGATGGGAATTCAACCTTGCGTGCTTTGATAATTGTGTCTTCACGCAATATTCGTTCTTGAGTCTGGTCATGCCCAAAGGGGCGTCTACCAAAAAGCATTTGGTAAAATAGAACACCAGCAGACCAAACATCCACCTGCTTCCAAAGGAATATCACATTAATAAAAGACTGAAGACCCAAATAACAAATCATAAGCAATAATGGTGCATTGGGTCAGACAACATTTGGGCATTCTAAATCCAATGAACTGAAACAAAAATTCTAAGGTCAGAAAAGTTACACTCTACATGGTAAAGAAACCATCCACTTATTGGTTCCACTTATATGGCCCCACCCTCACTTTGCAAGAAAAAAAGAGAGAGAAGAAGATGATTGGGGATAGAGTCACTGACCTTTGATGAAATCAGAGGTGTTTTGCTGAGCTCAAAGCATTCTGGGGGCAGGTACCTGAAATTACAAAACAAAATTTGACACTGTCGCTCATGAACAGAAACTCGGGAGATGACCAAGCACATATCAGAGAGATGAGGTAACATCTAAACATAGGAAACTAGAATCTCTCATTAATTCAAAAGCAATACAGAGAAAAGGGGGAAAATGATAAAAAAGCCTATAAACAATCATTATAGTGGATCAACAAGGCTGCTCATATGGAAACATATCCTGTTATGACAGCCACTGAACACTGATATAAACTAAATCCAGTTTCAGGGACAAAATGTAGAATGCACTATTTTTTCAACATAAAAAATATAGCACAAAGAATCAGAATTAGAGAGAGATAGAGATTTCTTTCCAGTAATTTATCCTCATTAGGAAATTTACTAAATTTGTGCTCATGACATCAATCATTATTTATGTGACATCAGCACTCTTGTTTCCTTTACATATTTCAAAATCATACAGCTACTGCTACAGCATCAAATTCAAAAAAATCCAGCACAAATAGGTATGAGTTTTTTATACTCAAACCCTTCTCAAAGGCCAAATTATCATAGAAGATGATGGTCAATTATTCAACAGAGATTCTTTATTGCATCCAAGTTGGAAAAAGTGCTAAATTTAGCACATGATTGGCATAAGATATGAGGACATTGCAGCATAAATGAGGAGAAGCAGCAGAAGAGGAAAAAATTTCAAAGGTACAAGGAAGGACATTAAACTGCATCACTCACCAATAAGTTCCAGCTCCCTGGGATGTGAGTTCCATACCCTGAGAACCAACATCATCCTCTACTATTTTGCTAAGACCAAAGTCAGTCACTTTTGCTACACCTAACTCATCAAACAGAACATTACCAGGCTTCAGATCATAATGTATAATCTTCTGTGCTTTTTTATTCAAGTATACAAGGCCTTGAAATATTTGAACAATGATAATCCTAGCTTCTTTCTCGGGCAGTACAGGTGTTGCCTTCAATACAGCATCGAGATCTTTGCCTGAAGGCAATAAAAGAAAACAAAATAAAAGACAAAAGACAAAGAGCAATTAGAGTCAAGCATGCAAGGCAGATTTAAAACCATTGTCCAGACAGAATTTGCAGGTCTTCTCTACCAGGTAAATTGAAATAAGACTCCCAGACAGAAAAATATGGATGAGATAGTTTACCGCTGCAGTACTCTAAGACAGTGCAGAAAGTATTCTGGTCAATCTCAAAAATGTCCCAAAGCCGAACAATATGATGGTGCACCAATGTCTTGTGAATGTTGTACTCTCGAATTGCATGCCGTATGTAACTTTGCTTCTTTTCCTCACTCCACTGAGCATTCAGACCATGAAGCTTACATGCAACGTATCTATGCTCTACCAAGTCATAAGCCTGCCGGAAATTTCTTACTTCAAATCACTGCAAAAAGATATATTTTCACAATTGCCAATTTTGGCAAAGGAGTTCTAGAGTTTTGACATAGCAAATAGGCCTCGGTCACACATGCTTAAGAAAACAATAGAATCACAAAAGATATAAGCTTGCCAAAGTTCTGACCTTATAAACCTCACTGAATCCTCCTTTGCCAAGAAGGTTTAAAAGGGCATATCGATTATTAAGTATCTGAAAATTGTTAAAACGGGAACCATCCTCGTCTCGAATGCGCTTCATTTCACGTATAAGCCTTCCCTTATCTAGTTCATAGCGATCTCTTTCACGGAGAATACTTTCCTCCTCCTACAGAAAATCCACAACTCAACCATTAAGGATGTGGAAGTTAAAAAACAGTAGAATTTTTGTGCTCTCTAATAATATCAGATAGAATCACGAATAATCACATGGAATGATAAACTTACACGTTTAATACTGGCTAGACGTGATTTGTATATCTCATCTTGGATTAAAATATCTTCTTCTTGTGCACCTGGTTCTGCATCAGTCGCATCACCCTTGTCTTCAAGCAAGAGAAAATTGCTTGTCTTTTAGATGTATACTCTTTTACATATTTATTTGTGTGTGGAGTTATGTTTGGGTGTGTCTGCATGTATGCTACAATATTTGTTTATATTCCATATCAATGAGACCATCGATTTATGTGTGTATGCACCTATATGTTAGGTGCATGTACACCAAGAGTAAATCTTCAAGTAAAAGTTAGGTCCATGAAAATTTCAGATGTCATTAATCCAGCTCAATGAGTCATATAAGTGGTCAAAATCTTTTTCAAGGTGCACCCTGACGCAAGGCATGGCTAAAAAATAATATGATATGTTATAACTATAGCTCGACTCAAGGTTAGCACAAGCTTCTCTTATGAAACAAATCAAAATAGCACATTTTTTACACTATTGAAGCTTTTTGGGCACCTCCAGCATTAAAAGAGTCTCTGCAGGGCATGGCATCCCTTTGGTCATATGATGGCTCACCAGAAACTTCGCCCACTTCTCTGGCAATGACTCATGAGATAATAGTAAATAGTGGCCCACCACAAAGATTCCAACAGATCTTAAGATCTTTTCCTTTCCTTATCTCAAGTATATTTACTTGTGTAACTGTTATTAAATTATTAATGTTTGATATTAACACTTGTTTATTTCATTTTAGTTTCAAACTTATTTTAATCTTCAATTTACACCTCAATCTTTTCATCGAATTAACTTATAGTTTAAGAGATTGACTCTCAAAAGGTTTATGCTCCATTACTTGGCTTACTTCTTGTCTCATAAGAGGCAAAACACCTTGTCTAACTCTTTTGCTTTTTAAACATAAGTCACATTAGGGCAACAGGAACAAGGACCAAAAGGCAAGTTAATGGCACAATAATAGCTTAGTTAGATAAAGTTCATCCACTTTGGAAGCCGAAGGCTCAAGATCATGGGTCCTTCATCAACAAAGAGGTCCTTTTGGTACTACAGAAGATGCCTTGCTAGCTAATTAGGAATTAGAGTAATAATTTCTCAATTTAATTGAGCTCTAGAACCTAGAGCTATTCCTAGATAAGCAAATATGCATGCCTGTAAGCAACAAAAAATTTAGGCTTTGGCCCAGTAACAGGTTTTGAGGCTGGAATTATGTGAACTGACATCCTTAAGTTATATCCTGTTTATAATTCCATAACACTTAAAACAGACTGAACAAATTCCTAAATCTTTTCTCATATCATAATTTCAGAACTTGATATACAGACAGTAGGAACTCTTAACCTTGTTATCACAGAAATTATGCTTTACCAGATTGTCGCTTCTTCAATTGTTTCCTCTGCCGTTCAACAGCCTCCTTGGCTTCTAACAATTGTCTCTAAAAGAAAAGAAAATGCAAAAGGGAAAGGGAAACATATTTAAAAAAGAGAAAAGCAATATCAATCATCATGCTAGTATACTTACAAAAAAGACTGCTAAGGCCTAATTTATTGCATCAATTAACTTTTCCTTTTATTACTCATTAGAGAGAGAGACAGAAATAGAGAAGAACATACAAGGTGAGCATTTAGATCTTTCAGTGCCTGCCCATCCTCCCATGTCTCAGATATGACTGTTCCGGCTCTGAAGGATAACGTACATAGGGTCAACTTATAAATTAATAGATGCAACGAGTTGTAATACCATGGTACCACATTAACATGAATGATGCAAATGATACAGAAAGAAGGAAAAATATTAAACCAAGCAGCATTTTTGGATCCTCAAACCATATAACTCCAGCAGTGTGTAGAGATACTCATAACAAATTTTGCATTTGCATAATTCATCAAAATACCATTTTTCCTCCCACTTAAGTTTAATATCAGGATCACATGTCTTATTAATCCCTGCGAATTGTGAACTACATGGCAGCTTATTATCAACAGTGAAGCCTGCCTTTCGATACATAATGTGTGCAGTTTTTTTCTTATAGTAAAAACTCTCTTGGAGGAATCACACTATCAATGTGTTATTTTAGCACTGTAGATTGAAACAATCATAAGGAACTACCTGATAATGTTCTCAAATAACATGTTGCAACTTTATGAGTCCATCTATGTCTGTACATCCTTATTTTGAACACTTTTAAATACTTAACATTTTCACCATTGTTTTGCTTTTTGTTATGCAATCAAATATAACATTCAAAATTTTTCTTTTTGCTTTTCTCTCACTCAGACCAAGCACTATACCAAGCATGAAGAATCCATAGCAAGCTTGTTACCTAAAGCTAAGAATTTTTTTACAAACCCGAATACACCCACATTGCCAAGTCTAAAGAATTTGTGGCATACGTTCATCCCAGTTTATTACTATATTCTTTCATTGAACACTATTAGATACCTAAAATAGTTGCCGTTTTTTGCTTTTCATTGTATAAAATATTTCAACATTCTTTTTCAAAATTTTCCCTTGATTGCTTTTTCTCTCAGTCCGACTAAGCACCACACCAAGCATGAAGAATCTGTTCCAAGCACATTAACCATATCTTGAAAGCTTCTTTATATACCTGATTACACCCACATTCCCGAGTCTCAACGAATCCTGCCGTACTTTCATCCTAGCCTCCTGTCTCTCAGCTTTTGAAACAGCTATCAGCAGATCAGCTATCATTTTTGTTCTCTGAATCACAATCGATAAGAGGTCCAGAATTAAAACTGACACCATAAATTGCTAACGAGAACACTTAATTAAACAAAATTTTCCTTTCTAGTCATTTTCCTTTCCCCTTTTAGGTACGAGTGAATACCTATCTTGTGAAACGAACAACAATTTTAGAAGTTCAATAATGCACAAAAAATTAATGGTTCACAAGAATATTACCAAAAAGCGTAACCCGTGAAGACACAGAGGTGTATTGAAATATTAGGCAAAATTTTCATATCAGACTAAAGCAAAGAACAAGCCCTCTATTATAGCAATAACAAGAATCTAGCTGTCTTAGATTCCATTATTACATAACTTGTAAGCTTCTTTCAGAAATGAGTCAAATTACATTGGAAAAGAAGGGGTTGTTTTTTCTGGCATTGACCTTAGAAGATGAATTCCTTGGATCAAAAGGGCAACTAATCATTGACGCCGATTTACTACAGTTTCAGTTTACAACGCAGTATACAAGAACTTTGCTGCTACTTTATTCCAATGGAATACAAAAAGAACTTGCAAAAGTCATTTGTAGTCTACTATTCCAGGCTCCAGCCAAAAAATTCTAATTTTTTATGTGTATTTCTGAAAATGGATGAAAATAAAAAAATTTCGTTGCTTCTGAGCATAAAAAAATAGAGTTTTTAGATCTCTTCCAGGATTTAGTTAATGACAGAAATAGAGAATTTATATATTTCTTGGTTACAACATTTTAATCCTTCCCCCACCCCTTCCCTGGTGGCGGGAAACACCACCCAAAATGGAAATCTTGTTTATCTAAGATCTAGACTATAATTGTGCTAGAGGTGTGATATAAGCTCATATTTATGGCCATTGAATAAAGTTAGAACTTGCAGAATATTGAGATCTATCAATAAATCCCAATAAACACCTTTGGCTTCATTTGCTGGTCATAATCTTTAATATCTTTCAATTCCTGCCAAAACACCATAAATACTAAGAGGTAAGTACATAAAGAATTATGCACAGCCGATGAAAAAAAGTCATATAGAAGAGGTACTTTAAAACCTTTTCTAGTTGCCGGCAAAGATTTTGATAGTCAGAAGCTTCTTGACGACATTTCCGTAGGTCCTCCTCCAATGCAGCAACTTTTGCACGTAAAGATGTCATCTCTTCCTAAGGTAAGTTGCCAACCAAAATGGTTAGAAATGTGAGTTATAGCATCTGCTGCACCTCTAAAGAAAATGACCCGGATAGTAAAATGACCCAAAAATATATTTTAGAAAAATTGCAAAAACAAATCATAGTTCTTTTTGCTCCAGATTTTCTGGACTAAAAAGAAGTAAATTCTATTGCCCAAATAAATGAAGAAGAAATTGAAATAGTTAAAATGAAGACAGACTTTACCAGGATACATACCTCTACTGAAATTCGGTCATCAGTCCGAAACTGCTCTTTAGGCCTACTATCCTACAAGATGAATATAACTTGTATCAAAATGCCTGTAATTGTATGTGATTCGACTTTTAGAACTAGTCTGTTGTAATAATGTTGTAATTTTTGTTACAGAACCAGTTTTGTATGCCATAAGGAAAAAGAATTAAATTTTCATTGTTTTCTCAATTTTCCTCTATTTATTTAAAAATTTAAGAAAGGAAAAGTTCTTATTAAATTTTCTTTCTCAATAAATCAGTTAAATATGGAAGGACAAATTGACAGACACTTGCCACCACAGTCCCCCAGGTTTAAACTCCAGTTTAAAGTATAAACATTTTCTCTTATCCCAGGAAGCCTCAATTTTTTAGTTTTCCTTCATATCTCTTCTTCCCCTGGAGCAGTATACGGAGCAGAAAGTAAAGAAATCGCAGAAAATAAGCTTAAATATTGAAAAAGAAGAAAATGTGATCAATGTCCTCAAGATTAGTTTATTTCCTTCTGTTTTTCATCTTTACTCTTTGAACTTAAAAAGTTTGACCTCCAAATGCCCCAACTTAGCCCTCTTCTCTGCCTCTTGAGCTAAGCAAGTAGACAGCAGTCAAATCAATGGTCCAACATGCCAAAAAGGCCACTAGACACAATGTAAAAGAGCATTTCCGGCATTGGTGACTTTAATTGTCACCAGGGAGAGAATAAAAAGCAGAACATCCTGTGGCAATGGAGGCACACCTTATGATATGAGTTCTCAAGCTGACCATTTGAAGGTGATAGTATAGAACTAGAGATTGGTTGTCTTGTCTGATCATTAGCTCTAGAACCACGGCCTCTGCTTGAAACAGAATGGCCCCTTCCACGGCCTTGTTTTCTCCTATTTCCATCAGAACTTGCCTTGGACTCCATGGCTTCCACAATCTTCTGCCTCCCTTCTGCAACTGCCTGATTCATTTTTCAAACAACGAAAACTACGTAATCCTTTTCTGGAAGCAAAAAGGAAAATTTATAGTGCCCAGAGAGATAAATAGAGACAATAAGTGAGGCTATATAACCAATTGCTTCACAAAAGATGTCATCAAATCACCTTCAAGACCTCAAAAGCAAAGACATTATTTCCAAACCCCCAAAACAATAGCTCATGAATCATAAACCTACCTCAACATGTTCAAACACAGGCAAGTTATCATCTTTTTGAACTTTCTGGCGCTTCAGAGTATTGGCTTGTATTAAAAACTCTCCTCCATTCTAGCATCAGAAGACATATAAAAAGACATTAATCCAAGTCTTAAAACTTGAACGATATCAATGAATTCCACAACACTTGAAGATAGGGGGATGGGGATTCACATAGTCCAAATAGCATATATATATAAATGGTGAAACTGCCAAACATGTCATAGATATGATTACGCTTTTGATCAAATGCTACAAAATTTATCCACAAACTTGGCAACAACTTCAAATGTAAAAGTACAGTAATTAACCCAAACATTCTACTGGTTTCAATGATCCACCATGATGAATCAAAACTTCTAATCATTTACACCAATCATTCCGATCAGGTATGTACTATCGCAACGCAAAGTAGGCCAAAGCCACGCTAAATAATTACTGCAAAGCAATAAGCAATAAACATATGAACATCCAAATCGCAATCCTTCCAACTAAAATAAATTGTTCGGAGAAAATGTGCTCCGAAACTAGCAGTTGTTTTTCTATCATTCCGCATTTGAAATGGAAAAAAATAAAAAAACAATGTCGAGAAAATCGTAAGGGCTTTTTACCTCGTCATCGGAATCACTTGAACTAGAAGCGTCGGGCAAGTCCTCAGCAGAAGGGAATTTTGAAGCCGAAGATAAAGAAGACCAAGCCGGCGGTTGCTGCTGCTGCTGCTGCTGTTGTTGCGGCAGCGGCGGTTGCTGAGAAGCAGTTGCCGAAGAGGCCTTGCCTACCAAGCGAGCTTCGAGCTTTGCAATCTTGGTGGGCAAAGAATGGTCCGATTGGTTTGAGGAGTTGGAAGAGAAATGTAATAACATGTCGTCCGACATTGCGGACCAAACTCGATGAGAAAAACCAAAATGACTGGTCAGATCATCAAGGAAAATAGAAGGCAGAGGACAGAAGGGGCAAAGCGTCTTTCCTTTATCATGGATTTAGGGTTTTGAATGTTTTGGTAAAGGAGGGGAAGGGGAACAAGGAAGAGGGGAGAAGAAATGAGGCCCTGGTTTTGAAGTTTTTGAATTTTTGAGTCAGGGAAAAGAGAAATAGTCTTCTTTCAATGGGGTTTGGGTTTAGATTTGGATGAAAACATTGGGGACTAGCTGTGGCATTGTGTGCGATTGGAGCATTGGAAGAAAAAGACCAAACAAATAAAATGGGGAGGAATGAGGTCATGGAATTGGGAAGTTCAAAGTACGCACTAAATCTCGTCAGGTCTTTTTACCTTTGGTAGTGAGGGTAGAAAGGTCAAATTATATAATTATTTTTTATATTTTATAAGAAAATGTGAACTTAATTCTTGTACAATAATTTACTTAAATTGAACATTTTTTCCAATTTATTAATTTCAATTTAGATCCTAATACCGTTAAAATTTCATGATTATGTCCAAGCTAATATGATATTTTTTTAAAGAAATTATGAGAAATAATCCACCTCATAAGTCTTTTTCAAAAAATAACTATAGATATAAAGTTAACTATTTTTATTTAATTTTTATAATGACTTGACAAAAATATCATTAAAAACATTTAAGAGAAATTAATCTCTCAATTTCTCCTTCCTACTATATAGACAAATTAAATGCCCCCTCAGCTCTCTCACTTCTCAAGCTCTCTTTAATTTGAGCATCATCTCCATCGCGTTTTGATCTATCTTTTGTCATCTCATCACGTCGTTGTTGATTTATAGACTTAAGAGCAGAAATAACATCCAAGTATGTTTTAATTTTATTACTTTTCACATAACCATCTATAAATTAGAATATTACCCAAAGTTGTTACATGCCATATTTGCATGTAACAACTCTAATGCACATAACGTGTAAAAAATATTTTGAACACATAACGTGTAACAACATGTTTGTGTACATGATATGTAGTAAACATAATATATAGCAAAATGTTTGAACATGGCATATAGAATTTTATTTTTTTTTTGAATATGGCGTGTAAAAATTTTTTCTTCAAAATGGCTTGTAGAATACTATTGTTGAACATGGCGTGCAGCAAAATTGTTTTGCACATGACATGTTCAAGTCTTACTAGTTACAAAATTGTGTATGATTATATATAATACAAGTATAATTAAGTTATACAAGTATCGGATATTCGTTAATACTCGAAATAAATATAATCAAGTTCGAGCTTAAGGTACCTTAAAAATAATACCCAAACTCACCACATAATTGATTATGGGATACTCAAATCCTCTGTTATCGTGTCAAGTACCCACGGATACTCAGTTACTTAATATCCATTTACATCTCTAAGTATTGATAAGTATTTGAGAATTCTTTTTCGAGTTACTCAAGAGTTTAAGCAAAATTTTGAAAGTTACATGCTTCTCCAATTGGATAGAGATATTTTACAAAAAGTTAAATGCTCAAGTAGTGGCTTTCTTGAGTATTCAGACCATGAGTATGAGTTAGTGAATTTATTAATTTTTTTATTGACACGACATATATTTCTAAATTGTCCAAATGATGATATCTTTTTAGTAGTCATTATTTTAGCAATAAAGATTGCTAAAGGGATACGTTTTCATTTTACTCCTTTGTATTTAGGATCTTTATATAAGAGGTTGAACTTGTACCAACTTCAGATTGCCAAATCAATTAGGCATTACAAAATTTTGACTTATGTAGATGTTTCCTTAATTCAAAATGCGTATGAGAAAGGTTTGGTATTTGCACTCTTATGCCTAATGTATATCATTTCACATATTTTTTTGTGAATAACCCTAGATTTGGTAATTTTGAACATGACAAATTAATATGACACATGAATTAAACAAGTTTGGGTTTAGTCTTAGTGTATTTTATGTCTAATCATGCCGGACACGTTAAGACATGAAAATTTTCATGCCTTAATGTATCAAACATGAATAACACGTTTAAATACTTTTAATTAATTATGTTAATTGTGTTTAAATGTATATACGTGACACGTTTATCAACTTGTTAAAAATTAATAATCAAAGACTATTTTAGCTTTACTTAAATAATTTTAAATAATTATTTTAATAAGTTTTTTTTAATTTTATAAGGATAATAATGTAATTATGACTTGCCCAAGCCCAAATTTTGAACTTTTGCTTTATTATCATTTTGGATCATTTTAGATATTATTAGTATTTTAAGGTTAAATGTTAATGATGGATTTTATCATATTATATGATAATGAATTTTATATATATTATTTATGTTAATTTTATTACATTTGATGTTATTATTACTATTTTGTTTTGTTATAATTGTTTTTATAATTATTGATTTTAAATTTAAATAATAAAATTATATTTAATTGTAAATATTTTTAATTAATCGTGTTAAACTTGTCAAATGTGTTAATTATGCTATTAATCATGTCGTGTCCTACAGTAACATGTTTAATAAACATATTGATTGTGTTGTGTTACATGGTTATTAAATGCATACGTGTATATATTTCAAATTTAAAACCCGTATATTATTTGTGTCGTGTTCATGTTTAACTTTAATGTGTTTTATGTCTGATCGTATCTGACACGTTTAAGACATGAAAATACGAATTGTCAAGTCTAAATAACCCTTTATCTAAGAATAACTATAGAGATTGGGCATGACATATTTTGATCTTAAAAGGTAACACTCTTGAAGTGATAGATGTGACAAAAGAATTCAATACTAGACCTTATATGCAGCTTAAAAATGATTCAGTGATTTTAGAGTTTTTTATGACTATCACCCATTATAGTTTAAAAGAATAAGCTCATGAGATTTTAACTTTTGCATATAGGTTCATAGTTCCCCATTGCTTTATATGTTTGAAAGTGTTAGTCTAGGTAAAGATAGAGACTCACTGTCTATATTAAAGTGTATTTTCCTTATAAAATGGTGTGCCAATTTGGATTTGATTAGCCAGTTTCACTTGACTTTTTTTCATCTATAAACTTTTCTTTATTCTTCATGATGGCACTTCAATTCTATTTATATAAACTTAAAAGTTATGCCATCTCAACTTTTGATAGAGTTGGTATTCACACATCTAAATGGTTTGCTTATTGAGGAGAGTATCTTAAAGAATATAAATCTTTTATTATGACATTAGTTAATCCCAAAGCTCGTCTTTGCACTTCTCATGTTAGTAACATCGATGTATCCTTGCACTTGATTCCTTGTAAAAGGAAGAAAAATGCAAATGAAAAATATGTTGCTCCTCACCTTCCTACTTATTGAACAAGACATGTGCATCGAAAAGTAAATTCATCATTTGCTTCTTTTTTTACTTTTTTTTAATTCATTTCCTTATTTTATGTTTTTTAAGAGAGTAAGAACTACTAGAGTAGAACTTAACTCAATTGAAGAGGAAAAAACTTTTGAAGCTGAGACTAAAAAAAAATTATGTGATTTTGAACGTAGTGACGACTCAAATGACGAGTCATGTTGATGAGGCTAAAGTTGAGAATGTTGCTTTTTCTTTTAGAAAACCAAATATATTGCCAAGCTCTTTTGATGATTTCATTGATTTGGATGTTTTGTTTTCCCTTCGCACTTAGAGTTCCAATATAACTAAGTAGAAACATGTTACTATGCTATTTCAAGTGATATTGTTTGATTTTTCGTTTTTTGTGAAACTATGAACATTTTTACTCCTTAAGCTACTTAAGATAAGGTTGTGCCAGACATTGAGGTTATTTTTGCTATTGAAGGTGTTCTTGATATTGGAGTTATTTTGAATGTTGAGGTTATTCATGATGTTAGAGTTGACGTTGGAGCTACTCCGAGTATTAAGGTTGTTTATGATTTTGGAGCTATTACTGATGATGCTAGAGCTACTTCGATTGATCCTCCTGCTTCTTCTTCCTTAGTGCCAGAATACAAAGGTGATAATAGTATTTTTGACACTCAAGTAACTTGTATTGAGCAAAATGGTAAGAAAGTCGACTTCTATAGTTTTCAAGCTTCTTTGAAGTATGTGGAATACTTAGAGCATATTTTCAAAAAAAATGAGAAATTTTGGAGTATATTTCCTTTAAAGAATGTAGATGTCATTTGTTTCATGATAGTGGTGTTGGATAAAGCTTTAGTGATTTCTCATACTCCACTCATGAGTTCTTCACCAGAGAAATTGCAATTGATGTTATAGTATATTAATGAAGCTTATAGTGTTGGATTCAAACTTGAGTGCCTTAATGATTGTAGATACAGAACCATAACTTTTCTTGCGATGGAAGGTAACAAGTTTTTTTTGAAAATTGAGTTAAAAGACATTACAATAAAAATAACTTCACTAAGAAAGCATGATATTGAAGTGAGAGAAAAATTAGATCCCTTTGCCAATATTAAGAATAGTAACTCTTCTTTATAGAGTTTGTAGTTGGCTAAGCTTTTACTTTTTTTTTCAAGCTCATTTAAGTTACTACTTTGCTTTGATATATTGTATCTTTTTTTCTTTTTGTAATAATAATAATAATAATGATGATGATGATGATAGTAATGTTATACGCATGTTGCGTACTTATTTATATTTCACATTATTATATGCGGTCAAAGGGAATTCCTAACTTTATATCAAGGACGTTAATTTTAACCTGACGTGATGGAGATTAATTCAACCCATTAAATAAGTGTAAGAGTTATAGTCAATTCTGTGATTAATAACCTAGGGTTATAAAATGAGTAATAAAGCTTGTAGCCAATAACATAACATCATTATAGCTAAATTATGAGCGATAAAAGTAGCGATTGAAATATGAATGATGAATTATGATCAAATAATGAGTATAAAGCTTGCGACTAATAAAAAAAAAATCATTGCAACCAAAATATAAGTAATAAAACTTGTAACTGAAGTAAGAGTGACAAATTATGGTAAAAAAAAATAAGCAATAAAGCTTACAACTAGTAGCATAATATTGTTGCAACCAAAGTATCAGCGGTAAAGCTTGCAACTTAAATAAAAAGTGATAAACTATAGTCAAATAATGAGTGATAAAGCTTATAATCAATAGTATAATATAATTACAGCTAAAATATAAGCAATAAAGCTGACGGGTGAGTATGAATTTCTTTTCTTTTCAATTGTCAAATTGTAATTTATAAAATAATGAAGGGTCAAAGTCTTAGAAATTTCATACATGAGAGAGAAACAAGTTGTTCTAATCTCAATTAGTAACTTTTTTATTAGCGTATTTTTATGGAATATTCTATGCAAGTATCTACATTTAAGAAGTGAATGACCAACTGTTCAATGATACACTATCTCATATTAGACTTGTCTTCTGTTATTGGTAGTCATGTAACATAAGGCAAGTTCACTTTTCCATTCCTAATCCACTCATGGAGTAGCATTTTCATTCTATATAGTGGAATTATCCATCCTTTCTGGTAACACAAAGTTTTTTTAATAAGCTTTTATCTAATGCAATCACTTTTTCTTAGTAGAGTTGTTAAGATGTAATGGGAGTTCTTGTGATAAGGAGAATAAGCATTGTAAATAATTAAAAGGATATGTCAGAGGTAGTAAAGAGAAAGATTAGGGCAGTTCTTGCAATATTGAGTGTTGTAACTGGCAGAAAAAAAATAAGAAGAGAATAAGTAGATAATGTAGAAAAGAATCAAAGAGAAAAGCTCTAGAAAAGTGAAATTCCATAAATAAATTGTGAAAGTTTTATATATAATGTCAAAAGTGATGGTTACTTAAGAATAGAATATAACGCGCATAATGAATGACATTATTATGAAGAGCTTTAATGTGAGTAACTGTTACTAGAGAAAAGATATAAGTGAAAAGTTATATAAAAACAAGTTAAGAGAAAAAAGTGTACTTGAACAAGTATAAAAGAACAAGGTACAAGGAGAAAATACTTGTACTTCAAGAAAAGTTTAATACGAAGACCTCTTAATTTTTATAGTTGAGCCATCAAACTAAACTCTCTAAAACATCCCAAAGTAAAAGTAACCTATGAACCCTGCCATTTATTATAGGCTGCCTTTACTGTTATCTTAGTGCAATAGCTATTCTATGCGATATACTTCTTCTATTTATCTTAGTTGTTTCGTATAGAGTAGTACTTTATTTATTTAATTATTCTGTGTGAAGTAATATTTTACTTATTTTAGTTGTTTTGTATGAAGGAATGTGCTTCATTTGTTTTAGTTGTTTTGTGTGAAGTAATGCTTTACTTGTTTAGTATTGTTTTTGCGTGAAATAGTGCTTCACTAATAAAAGTTGCTTTTATTATTTTTTGTACAACATTATGTTGTAAAATAATTTTTTAGAGAATAAATAGTAACCAAAATCAACTCTTTACAATCTCTTTATGTTGTTAAATGATTTGTGGGTTTTGTTGAAATTAAAGTTTTTATATTAAACGATTTGAGTTCTTTTCTTTATTTTTTGGTTTTTTAATGGTAAATGATTTGTTGATAAAAGACACCTGATCCAAAGCAAAACTACAAACTCAATGGTCATATTGCCTCAATTTTGAAAGACCTTCTCATATGTTCAGATAACTTATTAACAACGTTAATAGCACCTTTGCCTCTAAGTAATGCTTTATCATTAGAGTTTGCGTTGCTTTATAAAGTTTCTCATCTGCTTTAATATTGAGTAATTTCTACATCCCAAAGGCTAACATTATAGCATTAGAAAGCCTTTGAATATTTATTATTAACCTTTTAATATTATCGACTTTAATAGATTGATAATTTAGAAAAACAACATCTGGATCATAATGAATATGAAAATCCACATTGGAAGTATTGGCTATGCGTAGGCTAGAGTCTTAAGGTGTACTATTACTTTCCTTTTGAAGTTCTCACAAATCTTTAAATTGATTGTCATTTATTTGATATTTGGGCTATTGGATGATTTAGGAAATTTTGTTAAAGAACCCTATGATCAAGTTATTTTATTTTTTTAAATCCCTAAATCAATATTTTTATGATATATAATTAGACAAAGAAAAATCTAATCAATAATTAAATTATTTTAATATTTTGGTCACATCATCTATTAGTGCCATTATTATAAAAAATGACCTGTCAACCTATTTCATTGTCATTATTATAAAAAATGACTTGATATTAAATTGGTAACTATTACATTGACTAATGAAAGGTGGTCCGAACAAAAAATAACTTATTTGATCTTAAAAATAAATTTATAGATTTAATTAAATATAATAAAAAATAAAAATTTGCAAAAGAAATTAAAAACTGAGATTTGCTTTCCCACGTCCGTAGATAATTTTAGGGCCTACGGTTTTAAAGAAGCCCAATTTACGTTTTGGCCCAAAACCTGCCTAGTTTTAATTTTTCCGTCGATAATCGTCTCTTTCCCGACGATTCCTTCTTCCATTTCTGTGTTGATCTTGCTTTCAGTCTTCTCCCTCACTCTGGCTGCAACTTTCTTTTTCACTCTTTAAAGTTTTTGTCCTCTCCGATCCAATCTCTCTCTTTTTCTTTACCTACGATATAACCTAAAACTATAAAGCTCAATTATATGATTTTTTTCAATAATTATTAATTTTATAAATTTTCCTGATTAAGCGAAGATGACGGGTGGTCACGTGACTAAGCGAGCTAAGTATAAAACCACAATCAAGGACCCTGGAACTCCCGGTACTCTTAGAATGGTACTCATTTTTAGTTTATTTTATTTTTATTTCATTTATTTATTGGATTTCAATTTGATCCATGTTGAAAAAGAATGATGAACTAATGTTAAACAATTTATTTTTTTATATGATATTTGAAGATTCTAATACATTGTATTTAGTGCTAGCTACTTTCATTTTTTTTAAAAAAAACATTCAAGGCATTATATTAATGTTTAAAGTAATAAAATGTCGTTTGAATAGATGCTAAGAAGGGGCTCTTTGGAATTAGAAAGTTGTAGTTCAAGAAAATTTAAGCTGTAAATATACAATTTTTCTGGTGAGTATTTCAATAATATATTGAGTGGTAGGAAGGAAATAATGAGCGAAGTAACTTTGCTTTGAACAGACACTTGAGAAAATCTTATTTGTGCCTCATAATCCTAAGTCAGCTGGAAAGCTTGATGTCGAGTTTCGATTCATTAAAGGTAAATTACTGTGTCTAATTCTGTATGTATGTATGATGTCCACACTATCATGTTGTATAAACAAAGTCGCTTAAGTGATGAAATGCGCAGGCCAAAAGCATACCAAGGAGGGATCAAACAAGCCACCATGGCTTAATCTTACAAATAATCAGGTATCGTTGTTCATGTTCATTGTGGAAACTTTTGTATAGGGACAGATAACCATGGTTTGGTTATTGATTTATTTAGATTGATCTCAATTCTTTTCTGTGTTTTGATGAGATGAAACTTGCAAAGTTTTTGTCATGTGTTCTTTTCAGAATGGGAGTTTCATCTTTGAGTTTGAAAATTATTCCGACCTCCAAGATTGTCGAGATTTTGTGGGTAAGTTACAAGTTTCTGTTAAATGGGTTTTGCCACAATAGGGTTCTAGGATTTCACTTAAGGGTTTCCTATCATATTTGTCCTTGTTATGAGCAGTAGCCATGCATGCTCTCAATTTTCTTTTTCTTTTCTCATAAATTATTGGAAGAAGCTTTTCGGTTTTCAATCTCTCCTTGTTGATATTGAATAAGTTATCAAATATCAATGGTGTTAATTTGTTCTTGTTTTTGGTTTTCTTTTTTTTTTTTTAATTTTTAAAAAATTTTTGCTTCTCTCTTGACAAGTGCAAAATTCTGTTTGATTTCTATGGTTATGGTCCCGAAGTTGTACTTATTTATCAAGTATTGGTTGATCCGAAGTCAAAACATCTCTGATAGATCATTATTCCCTTTGTGTTTCTTTTTGATTAGTGGTTTAGTATAAAATCTGCCTAATTTAAATGCTCTATGCTTTGCATAATACATCGCAATCTTCATTTATCATGAATAGGCAAAGTTCTTGCAAAGAGTGGAGAAGTTTCTGAAAAACCTACTGTTACATATCCTGATGAACAACTCAGTGCAGCTGAAATGGAGCTTCGCATTAAGCTATTACAGGAAGATAGGTAAATTTACTTTTTCTTGTTTACATGATTCAAAAACAAATTTGTTAATGCAAAAAACCAATTAATCAGAAATCAACTATCATCTCTACTTATTTACTGGCATGCTGGTTTGTATTATGAAATCTGACTGGATTGGGGTGAGGGCTTCAAGAGGCTTACATCAAGCAATTTAAGAAAAAATTAAAAGGTGGGAAGGAAAATAGGAATGAAGCCTACTGCAATGTGAAGTAATCAACAAATTGTGATTTACAGGATTAAGTTTATTATAGTCTTATTGCACCATTGCATTCAGTTATCCAACTTTATTGATGGCCCATGCTTGAAAGAATTTCAGATAGGTGAGGAAATATAGGAAGTTGGAGTGTGGTTGGTTAAATATGAAACTCATGTTGATATTAAATAATTTGCAAGGGACCATAAATCTCGAACATGAAGTTAAAACAAGCCACAAGGTGTTGATAGTAAGTTTATTCTGAAATCATCTCCTTGTCTCATTCAGGAGATATAGCAATTTCAGTGGACATATCTTTGTGATATAAACATTTCTGGCAATGAAACTTCCCTTAATTCTTATGTATGATGAGTGGAACTTAACACATGTAATTATAAGTGTCTTGTTTGAAATGGACGCAGGATGTTGAACATGATAGCTACTTTATACAGATATGTACATCCTTTAAGCCAAACAGGATAAATATGGTATGATCATGTGAGTTGAGTTGCCACAATCATATAGCTAGACTGAGCAGATTTGGCATGTAAAATAAATGCTTAACTGATGCTCTTGAGTGTGTTTGCTTTATTTGGGTCATGAGCTCTGCTTATGCTTGTTTTCATTGTTTTAAATGAGCTGGATCTTGTGACTATTTGTCAATATGAAGGAGTATTGTGGAACCCTGTGTTCTGCATTTTTAAAGGGATATATGATGAGCTTGGGAAGTCCTATATAAAGCTTTGTGGTCTAGTGTTTTGATTGGTAAATAAGCATATCTTTTGTGCTGCTATAGATTCTGTAAATGCTTGTATCAACATATAATAAATCCTTCCTTTACATCTCGAGCACAAAGTTTGAAAGCCAATGCTGCTGCCGCTGAATTCTTTGCTAGTGGATGCAACTTCTTGAGTTGATAAGTAATTATTAAATTGTCCTTTCTTGTTTTCAGTGAATTGCAGACACTTCACAAGCAATTTGTGCTTAGCGGTGTCCTGACAGAAGCTGAATTTTGGGCAACACGGAAGGTTAAGCGCACATTAGGCCTGTGTTTTCTCTTGTGGAGACTGTTATTTTGGAAAAAATGATTGAAATGTTCCTCTGCATCAATTGCAGAAGTTGCTGGATAGAGAGGCCAACAAAAAGACAAAACAGAGGCTGGGTTTCAAAAGTGCAATGATTTCTGACATTAAACCATCAACCGATGGTCGGGTACAACCTTTCTCTCTCTCTCTCTCTCTTGCACTTCCACTTACTCTTGCTTACATCTTTCCCATCCCATGTGCCCATGTCTTCACTCACAAGATCAACTCTTTCCTACCGTATTTTAGTTTATTTAATGTCTGTTTCCAAGTAAGTTGGCTACACAAAAATTATATGATTTTTGTTTTGTTGTTACTGCAGACGAACAAAGTCACATTTAATTTGACCCCAGAGATCATTCTTCAAGTATGGCATCTTTTTGTTTCTTTTTATCTTTTATTCTACTTAGGTAGTGCCAAGCTCCTTTTAAAACTTATCTTGATTCTTAACTTTGGTTTCTACTATGTAAGCAAATATGAAATACCTTTACGCATTAGTCTTTGGCTGTCTGACCTGGTATAATTGATGTTCAATGATTTGGTCCAGATTTTTGCTGAGAAGCCAGCTGTTCACCGTGCATTCCTAACTTATGTTCCTAACAAGGTACTTGGAGCATTGTTAAAAAAAATTGTTCTTCTGGCAGCTGGCCTGTCGATGATTGTTATATTGCCTGTTTGTGGATGACTATTAAGTAATGGTTCATTCAGCATGTTTCTGTATATCCTACTTCTTTTTTTCTTTCCTTTTTTGGATTATAGATGTCAGAACGGGATTTCTGGACCAAATATTTTAGAGCAGAATACCTACATAGTACGAAAAATAGTGTTGCTGCTGCCGCAGAGGCTGCTGAAGATGAGGAACTTGCTGTTTTTCTCAAGCAGGATGACATATTGGCAAGCGAGTCTAGGTGGAAGGTGCTTTTCTTTGAAAGTTATATGTTTTTATATTTTGAACGTTTTTAAATTGGAAGAATTTTACATTTTTTCCGGTAATAATACTCTGAATTAGGACAGTTTTTACCATTTTGTATAATGTGTCTCTTTTGCAGATCAGGCGGGTTGACCCAACTCTGGACATGGATGCTGATGAGGGGGATGATTATACACATCTTCCCGTAAGTTGGATGCCATCTCTTCAATTTATTCATTCATTTTGTTGCTAGTTTTATAAGGTTTGCTTTCTGATAATGTGAAGATAAAAAAGTGAATGTTTTTGGTTTCACTTTAAATTTTACCCTTGGCTCATCTACATTTTTCTGTCTATTGTAGCGGATTAGTTCCATAGTCTCAACTTTAGGCAATATATCTTATTTTAATTGACATTTGTCCCTGTTTTCCTTTTTATCCCCTGCATTTTATTTGTTCTCATTTTTTAACATGCAGGATCATGGAATCTTTCGTGATGGTAGTAAGGAAGTAACTGAATCAGAAAATGAGCTATACAGAAGAACTCTATCCCAAGATATTAACCGGCATGCTGCGGTTGTTCTTGAGGGAAGAGCAGTTGGTAAAGGCTCCCCTGAACTTGTGTTATCGACCAATACATAATTTAGTTTCTTATATATATATATATATTTATTTATTTTCTTAATGGCTTGTTTATTGGAAACATGGTGTACATGTTTTCCTTTCAAAAAAACATGTCTTAAATGGTATTTTTTTTTTAATGAATTTGAATTTAGATGTGGAGTTGGAAGACACGAGGTCTGTAGCAGAAGCTCTTGCTCAGTCAAAACAAGGTTAGCATGGTTTTATTCTAATTCATTTAACCTCTGCGGTTTTATGCTGTAAAATATGCACTTATGTTCTTTCTTCGCATTAGAATCATCAACTAAGGGAGAATCAGATGGGGATACAAGCCGGGAGAGGTTAGGTAGGGTATCAAGGATGACTGAAATTGAAGATCTTCAGGCACCAAATATTCTTCCACTAGCACCACTTTGCATTAAGGTGACTTTCTTGTGATCATGTGGTTTCAATATATTTTTTTTGGTAGATGTTTTATTTATTTGTGCCCAAAACCAGGATCCTCGAGACTATTTTGACTCTCAACAAGCTAATGCACTTAGAACTTCTGGAGATGCACTTGGTGGAACTGAACAAATAAAATGCAGTTTGAGCAGCCAGGAGGTGTATGGTTCTTTGAGACAGTCCATCTCTGTGATCAAAGCAATAGGGTTGAAGGATCCCATAGTCAAGCCTGAAGTTGCTCATCAAGTAACAGCAATTTTCTTCTTGGTGCTTTTTAATGTTTTCAGGTTCATAAGGGAAGCAGTGGAGAAAATAATTAACAGTTTTAACTTTGGGATGCAGGTTTTTGATGCTTTGACCCAGAGTATCTCAACTACCAAATATAATATTGGGAAAAATCCTCAAGAGAGTGTTCTGGACAGATTGCCAAAGAAAATTAAAGAGGAACTTTTGCATGTGAGATTTCTTTGTTAGTGTAATTGCTATGGCTGCTTTTTATATTGTGGACTATTTTCTGGCACCATTGCTTACTCTATAGTTGGTGGAGCATGATCTAGTCTGCCTTAACCCTTAAGGATGTAAAATTTATTTAAACTTTATTTTTTTACTTAATTTGATCATTTTATTTTCAGATTTTGGTTTGTTTCCTGTGATCTTTTGCTCATAGAAAAACTGTCAATGTTTCCAGCACTGGACATCAATCCTTGAACTACTCAGACATTTTTGGTCATCATATCCTATCACCACCAGTTACCTCTATACCAAGGTAAATGCTGCACTTGTTCTTACATTATTAGGTTATCAAAAACTAGAAGCTGGTAAATATGTGATTAATTGAAGGTTGGTGATGTCTCCTGTCATGGATGAAGTTTTCATACTATTTTGAAATGTTTTATGTAGTCCTCACCTCCCTCCCTCTGTCCTGTGTACAAAAACACCCACATAAAGTCACAAAGAAAAAAAAAGTTGTGTTAGAAGGGAACTTCTTTATTCAACCTGGTATCAAGGCCGTTTTTCGGGAGTATTTTACAGGGAGAAGCTACTTAGTCAGTTGTTAGGAACATTGTCCTGAAAGCAATGGCCAAAATGAGAAGTTGAAAGCAATGCATTCTAATGCAGCACTCTTAAGAAATTAATCTTAATGTGGTTTGAGTTTTCTGATTATAGAATCTTTATTTTCAGAATTTATCATTCCGAATTGTTCATTCAGTAACTGTATGCAGGTAAACAGACTGAAGGATGCCATGTCACATATCTATCCACAGCTAGAGGTAAATTTGTCGGAAAAAGTTTTATGTCTTCGCTTAAATTTCTGATCTCTGTATTGGTATCTGTCTTCATGATTGCTGTATATAGCTGCTAGCTATATAGTCCTTGTAGTTCTGAATTGATGCTATAATTATTATTATTATTTAATTAGTATCTTGTAAGCTCAGTTTTTGTGGTGAATCTGCCCTTTCTGCGGTTGTGTTGTCTAATTACCCACAAGTACCATTCATATCCTCTCTTTTATTTTATCTTCTTGGCTCCAGTGATGCCAAATCATCATTTGTTTGGATGGTTGGTCAAAGATGCTTTACCTTTACTAGTTTAGCAATATCGTTTTTAACCCTGCCATTAAATTCCAGGAGATTAAGGGATCTGTCCCGTCAGACCTTCGGCATCAGGTTTCCCTTCTTATTCGTCCAATGCATCAGGTGAGAACTTGCCTTCATACTTTGTTCAAGTGCAAGGTCATGTCCCAAAAAACGAAAGGGAGACTCGAGGGTAAATATTAGAGTTAAACTGGTATAGGTGGTAGTTGACTTATTCTTGTGAATTTCGTGTTCTAAAATTGCACCTGCTTGGGTGTTTGCCCATGTGTTGGCTTTGGGCTTTGGTTGAAACTCGGACATGGTTCGTTCAAGTTCATAATAAATAAATGAGAGATGTTCTATTAGCCTCACGGGCAAATGGTAATAGCAGCATATGCAGGTGCAGTGACGACTTATGTCGTATGGTATGAAATGATCTCAATTTATTTAGTTGGAAGCCAGTGGGTAACGTCTATGATGGCATTATGGGTTGCAGTTGGTTTTATTGGGTTTAGCTTTTTTATGTACTTCACTCCTGTCTGATGTGGTTTGTGCAGGCTCTAGATGCTGCGATTCAACATTATGAAGCAGACATGCAGAAGAGATCCATGCGAAGTGGAGAGAGACCAAATGGATATGCCTAGGGGAATTTAATTGTTGTCATAATGCATGTCTTACTATTAAATACAACTGTACATTAAATCAATTTTGTTGTGGAGGGGATTTTATTTTCAGCCCATTAATGTCAAAACAGACTTTACAGTTGCAGACGCAACATTTTCCGAAATTAGTAGAAGAGAGGAGCTGCTTTATGCATTCCTACCATACGGATATGCTTATCTAACCTGATCGGTTAGAACTGCCGAATGCTTTTACCAACCATCTGATTTCTGTCTTCTGGTAGTTGTTTTATCTAACTATGTTTTAGTATTTCTCCTTAATGAATTATCTTTTGATTGAGCTGACCTTATAGACCGAGGTTCCTTAAAAACTATTGAAGTGTGTTACGTGCCTGAATTTTTTGGTCTTTATTTTAGTTGACTATTTTTAGCTCTATTTCATTTGAATTATTTTAGACTTTCTTTTATTGTTAGATTAGTTAAATCACGTTGGGTCAGATTTCGCAGCGGAGAATAAGTGTGCCCATGGAGGACTTCTATCAATTGGTTAGCTTATTAAATATTTTTTTTGTGTTGACTTCTTCCCATTAGTCGAAGCCAGGGAAATTGAGAAGGAAAATCATGTGGTATTTTCCTAATTTTGACCCTTTGAGAGTTGAGATAAGAAAATAGAATTATTCTCGGAAGATCCATGTTATGGAAATTTTGAAATTGCTTAAGGTATTTTTGTTCAATCATGTTTTTTTCCTATACGGATAAGGTAGTGTATTTCTGGATCTCTTATGGAATGATTATTCTGTAAATTAAAAATTAACATAAAAGAAGAACAGGAATACAAAGATAATGATTATTTCATTTTTTTCAATCAAATTAATATTAAAAAAAGATTTCAAATTTAGTTTTGTAAGAATAAAATGGAAATAAATGAAAACAGAAAATTTGACATTTAAGGGAAAAAAGCTACGTACTTTTTAAAATAAATAAATTTATATTAGAATCTCATTTTTTATTAATAGGAATAAAGTAAAAGGGATTAAAATACAAGTTTGACCTTATTGTTGTGTATATCTACAAATATCATGCAGTATTATTATTATACGTCGTATTTGTACATGTCTATTGCTTTTACCTTTCTTAGTGGAGTTGCAAGGAAAAAATATGAAGTGCAGAAAGTAATTCGAAATCCCGAAAACACCCATTTCCCAAATAAAGACCATCGACCATCGAACGACCTTTCTTTCTCCCTCTCGACCGCCATCTGGTGATCTCGCTCTCTCTCTTCTCTCTTCTCTTCACTGTAATAAATCACCATATAAAATTGAACAAAAAGAAAGAGGAAACCTCTCTCCCATTTCCTCCTCTCTTTTTGCTCTCTGTTTTATAAGCTTCGAATTCACCTCTCAATTTCATAGCCATGACAGTCATGACCCCTGCCCCCGTCGATGTACTCTCTCTCTCTCTCTCTCTATTTTTTTTAAAATTTTTTAAGATTTTTCTTTCGATTAATTGATGCTTTTGGATTTCATTTTAGGGTTCTTTTCTTCAATATTGATTTGTTGATGGATCCGACTTCTTCTGATTTAATTATTTTCGGAAAATATTTTTCTTAATTTTCAGCAACAAGAAGATGAGGAAATGCTCGTGCCACACTCTGATTTGACCGACAATCACCAGCCCATGGAAGGTGCTTTCTTTTTAATGAATTTACTTCTTTGAATTGCTCGCGTCAATGCAAGTTCGCCAAATTTCTACTCATTTTTTGGGGAGCACTGATAAGGGAGGGTTTAATTTGATTGTGATCCTTGTAATTGATGTCTTAATTGTTAGTCGTTGCGCAACCCGAGACTGCAAATACTGTGGAAAATCAGCCGGTGGAGGATCCTCCTTCATCAAGATTCACTTGGAAGATTGAGAACTTCTCTAGGTTAAACACTAAAAAGCATTATTCCGAAGTCTTCCTCGTTGGTGGTTTCAAATGGTGCATTTATTATTCCCTTCTTCTTGATAGTACTACTGTCGTTTCTTTCTTTCATTCTTTTTATTTTTGGGATAGAAATGGATGATTGATACTTTTTTTCTTTCTTGCATTGCTTAGGCGAATACTGATATTTCCAAAGGGAAACAATGTGGATCATTTGTCTATGTATTTGGATGTTGCTGACTCGGCAAGTTTACCCTATGGGTGGAGTAGATATGCGCAGTTTAGTTTGGCTGTGGTTAATCAAATTCATAATAAATATTCCATAAGAAAAGGTACTAACCCTTCAGTAGATTATCTGTACACTTACTGTTTTGAGTATTTTTTAGTTCTTTTTCTCAATGGGTGTTATAACATCAATAGAGTTTGTTGCTGGGTTTAGATAGTTTGTAACATGGTTGAAGAAAAATGTTGATATAGTCTTGTATAGGAAGTTGCTTTTAGTTGCATTCTGTTGTGATCCATACAAGAACATCACTCATTGTGCTGATGTTCCATCATGTCAAAGACTTCTGCTTTTGTTACCATTTTCTGAGCAGTCTAATATAGATTTGATGCAATGAAAGGCAGGTAATCTCTGATTACTGGTTAGATTAAAAGAAGCATGACACATTTATGACGCCCTATGATTCAATATGGAGTTCTCTATATCATTTTCTGATGACTAATAGACATGAATACTTCTTTTGGCCGATAATAGTAGTCTTGAAATTTAGAAGATAATCTCAGCATGATGTATTTGAATCTTGATCTTTGGTAAAAATACCGATTTTTCCTTGTGGACACAATGCTGTTCTTGCATGCAAAGCATCTGACTTTGTTCGATTTATTTATTAATTTTTTTGTTATCTAAAATCCATACGTGGGTTACTAGGTGTAGGTGGTGGTAATATGTTTTAGTATTACGTGGTTTTTACAACTATTCTTTTGGTAACTTGATTTGGATTTTGTCATAAAATTGGAGACAATAATGTTAGGCCTATTAAATTTGCACTCTGACTTGCATTTTGCAGACACACAACACCAGTTTAATGCACGAGAAAGTGATTGGGGTTTCACATCCTTCATGCCCCTTGGCGAGTTGTATGATCCTTGCAGAGGGTATCTTGTGAATGACACTTTGATTGTTGAAGCAGAGGTTATTGTGCGCAGAATTGTGGATTACTGGACATACGACTCAAAGAAGGAAACTGGCTATGTTGGTCTTAAGAATCAAGGGGCAACTTGTTACATGAACTCTCTGCTCCAAACTCTGTATCACATTCCTTACTTTAGGAAGGTAAGTCCTGGTACTCCTTATTTTGTTGAATGTGTCATTAGTTTATTGTAGCTAATGGCTTGGATGTTACATTTCAGGCAGTGTATCATATGCCTACAACTGAGAATGATATGCCATCTGGAAGCATCCCTCTTGCTCTACAGAGTTTATTTTATAAACTCCAGTACAGTGACAGCAGTGTTGCAACAAAAGAGCTGACCAAATCTTTTGGATGGGACACATATGATTCTTTCATGCAGCATGATGTTCAAGAACTTAATAGGGTCTTGTGTGAAAAACTTGAAGATAAAATGAAGGTGAAAAGCTTTTAATTGATTTTCTGTCTTGGGTAATGTAAAACCAAATTTAAAATTTGATTACTTCTGTTATGCCGCCAGGGAACTGTTGTGGAGGGCACCATTCAGCAGTTGTTTGAAGGGCACCATATGAACTACATTGAGTGCATTAATGTGGATTACAAATCTACAAGGAAGGAGTCATTTTATGGTATCTGTTTCTGAAATGACTGATTTGGGGTTTTTTGAGTCTTGTTTAGTTGTTCTCCATGTCATGCTAATTTATTTTTGCCTATACCAGACCTTCAGCTTGATGTTAAAGGCTGTCGCGATGTATATGCTTCTTTTGACAAGTATGTAGAAGTTGAACGTCTTGAAGGTGATAACAAATATCAGGCTGAACAATATGGATTGCAGGTAAGTTTCTTTTGTATGTTGTGAAATGCAAATGGCTGATTTGATGCTTAATGATGTTTGCAATGAATAAAATGGATCTAGAATGTCATCAATCAATTTCATGCTTCTAAGAACGATATAACGGTTTGTCCATACAATACAAATAACTTGATTACTAGCAATTTTGCCTTTAGTTAGATCATTGTTAATTAGTACAAGAGCTGCATAAGAAGCTGCTATTTTGGCAAGCACAAACAAACTGTGGCTATTTCTCCTGTGGATGTAACAAAATTGTGTCTTGCAGTAGGCTAGAACTGAATAGCTTTGGCAGTTTTTTTTTTTGACACAAGCATTCATTTTTCTTTCAGTTGTTTTATGTAGGTGTTCAGTGTTCAGTGCATTATAACTGATTCTCTGTTACTGCTTTTCCCAGTTAAATGACTGCATTTCGAATTTTGGGTGTGATTATTTCAGGATGCTAAGAAGGGTGTGTTGTTCATTGACTTTCCTCCAGTCCTTCAACTTCAACTTAAACGATTTGAATATGATTTTATGCGGGACACCATGGTTAAGGTTAGCAGTAACATCTTAGCTTTCTGTGGTTCTTTTTAATCTATGGTGCATGTGCAGTCCAGGGACCTCCATTGTTAGTGTTAAATACATTTCAATTTTTTCCACTTTAGAGAAGTATAGAAATGATTGGTTCTATGTATATTTTTTTAACTTTTACTATACTCAAATGATTTTTTTAAACAATAACCAATATCTTGAGCTTTAAAATTGGTTTCCTGTTCTGTGCCGGTTTTGACTATGAAAGTAACAAAACTGATAAAAAAGTTTTAGAAAAGCTTTTGGGTTGGGGGGTTCAAACCTACCTATCAGGCACAATGCAATGACTAGTATTCTACAGCTTGATGTTAGAGGCTGTTGTGATGTGATGCTAAACTGTTGGATGATGTTGAGGGCGTTCTGTTTCAAAACCTCCTTCAGAGTCTTTCCTAGCCTTTTTTCTTTAGAGAACAGAAATGCGATGACTAGTTTAGCTTTTTCTATTTTCTTACATCTTTTGGGCTATTTTGTATTCTATGTAGCTTGTGTGCATTATTAAAAAGGAGGCTCCGTCATGACTGCTTGATGTCTCATTCAACGAATGATAGCATTCCTTATTTTTGAGATGCTGTTGCAAGTTCTGTCATATTACAATTATCAGATTTTTGTTTGCATAGTTGCTTCAAATGATTCTTTTGCTTACTTTAATTGATTTGTGCTGATGATTGTTAAGTGTGTTGTCTTTATCCTGGAGTCAAATGTTTTAACTAATATTTTCCACTCATAATGTAGATTAATGACCGCTATGAGTTCCCTTTGCAACTTGACCTTGACCGAGACGAAGGAAAATACTTATCACCAGAAGCTGATAGGAGTGTTCGCAATCTTTACACGCTTCACAGGTACTCATAGCATTAAGCTTTTCTCCTGTCTCAGCCGTATGCTTCCTTTCCATGTGCTGGTCATCAGTTTCTAGAATAGGTTGCTCTTGATGGATAGTTGAAGGGCAAACAAATTCAGATATACCCTTAATATGCCTCTTTTTTTTTAAATTTCAAGCTTCACGGTGGAAATATTTTCTAGATTTTCTATAACTTCTTTGATATCTTTGATTTATATTTCTTGTTGAAATTTGTATTATTAATAATACTACAATAAAAAACTGAACCGTTTAAACTTGTAACTCATGTGGATTAAATGATTTTATGATTAGGATTGTTATTATTTAGAATGTGTTACAGGCTTCACTTTAAGAAAAAATGAATACTCAGATTCTTTACCTGGACCATTTTAAAAAAGGGGTGGAAATGGATTTTTTCAGGGTTTACAATATGTCTTTGATTAGTTTAAATCATTATACTGACTCTTATATGTTGATTGTTTGAGGTAGGACGAATTTGAGAAGTCTGCCTACTTAGGCTAGGGTTAAAAATTAGGGATTTTATGGTTAATGGCTATGGTAAGAATGAAGCTGAGGGTTGGGGAATCAATAAGGGTTTGATTTAGTTGAGTTTCGATCTCAAAGAGGGCTGGAAAGTCATGGGAGTCTTCCTAGTATTTGCTTGTAGCAGTAGAATTAGACGAGCATATTATGGCTGCTGTTTGAAAGCTGTGAACAGTAGTCTGAAACACTATAGCAGGAGAAAAGAAGAAGAAACAAGAAGTAATATTTACTGAATCCCAACATTCTTAAAGAACACAAAATGATTAATATCCTTAACGAAATTCAACTCTGCCAAGTTTGGTCAATGCAAAGAAATATAGATGGGCATATACTTATTTATCCACTCGGATTAGGGTTCTGTAAGCGATCAGACTAAGTAATAAACCGAACTAATATACACTAAAGGATGCTTTAAAGCCCCAATACTAAACTAAACACAAGACCAAATCGACCATAACTAAGGCTCAATCCAGCATAAAAGATAATTACCAATATTCCTATGGACACCAGAACTCTGAATTCGATAAGTTACTTTTCTAATGCCTTATTGGCTACCTAGGAGATCTTCTTAGACCAAAACAGTCTTCTTTGTTAATGAAGAACTCTCTCCAGAGAGGATGAGATAATTGAATCAAGCTATTGGTATGCTAACATTGTTATATATTGAATAGAGGCATCTTACATGCCTGACATAGTGGCAAGAGAATGCTGATTCTGTTTTCATTTCCCTCAACTGTTCTGAACAATTGGATGTGGTTCTTTTTCCAATTTCCTACAGTAGGATGGTGAAGAAAAAGAAATGATAAGCTTAGAAATAAACGATGTACTTGGGTTCTCTAATGATACTAGGCAAGATGGTATATACACAACAGTGGAAGTTTTGCTGATGCACAGTTTTTATGGACTTGCTACATTATGTTTCTATGATGCTTATAATACCGTCTGGTGCTTACATCTTGGGGTTTGTTTACAGTGTCCTTGTTCACAGTGGTGGAGTGCATGGTGGACATTATTATGCATTTATCAGGCCGACTCTTTCTGATCAATGGTATGGATCATCCTGTGAAGTATCTCAGGGGGTGTGTTTGTTTGCTTGCTACAGTTACTTGTTAATGGAGAGTTTTAGGCTATTTTTGGTAGAGATTTTGCTTTTTAAAGTTTTGAAATGACTAAAGTTTTACATGTGTCCTTGATGGGTAGATTCTCTATTTGGCCAATATTTAATCATGTTTTTAAGTCTTTTTGGTGGACCAACAATTGACATATCTGCTGGTGGCAGTGAAACTTTATCGTGTGGATAACTTAGAAGTTTTACCAATTGGTTCAGACAAATTGATGCATAAAAATTCTCCTAAGCAAAAGAATACCTGAAATAGGTTTTAATCAATTATTCTTGAAAAAAAAGAATGGGCTGTTAAATTCTTAGGCTGCTACATGGTTATTAAATTAGCCAATGCTGATTGTATTTAAGGTACTGTGTTTACCACTTACATATACCCAGTTGTGCAAAGGAGCCTGTGCCGGGTGGAAGTATTAATTCTTTCATATGGTTACCGTATTGAAATTGTGTGCTTTTCAGGTATAAATTTGATGATGAAAGAGTAACCAAAGAAGATATGAAAAGAGCATTAGAGGAGCAGTATGGTGGTGAAGAAGAGGTAATGTTTTCTGGGCACTTTTTATTGGAATTTCTTTTTATTCAACTTTTCTGCTTTAACTATATGTATTTTCAGGGTTATGATTTTAACAAATTTTCCTTGCTTTTGGTGTAACAGTTACCACAGACGAATCCAGGATTCAATAATACTCCTTTTAAATTTACCAAATATTCAAATGCATACATGCTGGTGTATATACGTGAAAGTGACAAAGACAAGATAATATGTAATGTGGATGAGAAGGATATTGCCGAACATCTTAGGGTAAGATGCTATTGTTAATATATTTAAAGCTGCAAATGAGCTGATTCAAGGGGAGTGGTAGGCAGGGATCTAGGCTTGAAAAATTAACGAGCTCCTAACTTGGGTTGAGATTGGCTGGTTTAGTGTACCAATGATCCTAGGGGGTATGAAGTAATCTGATATCAAGTAGTTTGTCAACTAGGAGTAGATCAGCGAATTGAATAGAATGGTATTCTTCTCAAGCTTGGCTTGAAGAAATCGATGAGCTTTAATATGATTCTCCCTTGGGTTGCTTTATCAAGAGCAACCACAAATGAGCCTCTTACCAAGCTGATTTCAAACTGAGGTTGAATAGTCTATTTTGTTTTAATAGTTATTATTGGATTCCAATTTTATTATTTCAGATCTCTTCCTTCCCCACAATCTAATATGAAATACTTTTATAATTTTTCCCAGGAGAGGTTGAAGAAAGAACAAGAAGAAAAGGAGCATAAAAAGAAAGAAAAGGCAGAGGCACACCTTTACACTATTATAAAGGTTGTTGCTTGAGTCTATAATTGAGTGACCGGTTTGAGCATCATTAAGTGTATTTTCTTACAGCTATATGATTGATCTAGGTTGCACGAGATGATGATCTTGCAGAGCAGATTGGGAAGGATATATATTTTGATCTTGTGGATCATGATAAAGTCAGGAGTTTTCGAATTCAGAAGCAGACGCCTTTCAATGTGTTTAAGGTATGACAAATAGACAGATAGGTTTTGCTTCCCTGTGTTTTAATTGAAAATTATGGTAATAGTTTTTCTTTGGGAATTATTGGTTTCTCCACCAAACCGGTACTCTCTTTTTCCTTTCTTCCTCCTGATTACTACCTTTTTGATTATGTTTCAAGTTCCATTAATCATTTCAAGTTGAATGTGAAGTTTCTAAGTTATCATCTTCTTTTTGTGCTTTTTATGATGCATTGCCGTTGTATTTACTGGTTCATGTCTGTAGTTGGCAATTTCTTCATGATTTGTTCATAATATACCATGTTGGTACATGCAGGAAGAGGTTGCTAAAGAGTTTGGCATACCAATGCAATTTCAGCGTTTTTGGTTGTGGGCCAAGCGTCAAAACCACACATACCGTCCTAACCGACCATTGACACCTTTGGAGGAGACACAATCTGTAACTTGCCTTACCTTTAATTCTTATATGCTATGGCTTCAGATAGTATTGTTTCGGGAGTGTTAATGTCTAGTTTTAGCTTCAGTTCTTCTTCAGCATAGTTTTGCCTTAACTGGCTGTCTTCTTTCATCCTGCTAGCCTTTGCGTGCATATTCTTGCATACCTCTATCTCTGTTGAATAAATATGTATTTTTATATTTATATATCTGTAAGTTTCCTTTAAGAAAAAAATACAGTAAAAGCCTGGAAAATATGCTGAATTTACCCCTTTTTTAATTTTAAAAGGATCAAACTGTGTGCCTAATTGGGTGTTTTTCCTTACTGTAGGTTGGAACATTGAGGGAGGTATCAAATAAGGTTCATAATGCAGAACTAAAGTTGTTCCTGGAAGTTGAGCTTGGACTGGTAATCTGGTTGTCCTTGTTTTAGGCAACATATTTTTTTTTTATTTGTTTTCCATTGATCTCATTCAGGATATCATTCTCACCTCAAAAACTCAATTTAAGAGATCCAAAAAGATAGGTCTGATTTGTGATTCTAAAAGCTTTCAAGTGCAAATAGTTTAGAGTAGAAAGAAGTAGAAATTAGGCATCAACCCATGAGGATATGAGCTTTGCTCTTGTCCACCAAGTAAATTACTTCTCTGCCCTTGACAAACAAGTTAGAGATTCAAAACTGGCTGCATTTTATTAAATTCTTTAGGCAAGTCCTTGTTGTGAATCTTGCCTAAGCCATGTTAGCTTTGATCCAGTTTTGCCTTCCTACCCTTGTTATTTTTTGGGTCTAATTGTATTTGCATCATGATCTTAAACATTATTGTTCAGGATTTACGCCCAATTGCTCCACCAGATAAGACGAAGGAAGATATTTTACTTTTCTTCAAGCACTATGATCCTGAGAAAGAAGAGCTGCAGTAAGTTGTCTCATGTTGTGTCTTTCCCCATGTCTTCTGGGAAATTATGTGCAATCTTATAGGGTATTATCTTTCTGTTGTACAGCTTTGTCGGAAGGCTGTTTGTGAAAAGTACAGGCAAGCCGATAGAAATTTTGTCCAAATTAAACAAAATGGCAGGATATGCTCCTGATCAAGAGATCGATCTTTATGAGGTTTGCTTCTGCAATTTTGCGTTCTCAGTCAACTTTTTCCGGTGGTTTCTCTCTCTCTCTAGCTTGCTTTTGAGTGAAGATAGTTTTCAGCACAGAGGGTCTTTCGCTCTTTATTCCTCTTTCATTTCAGATATTTTTATTAGTTATGCTGGTAGTTGAAGCAAATGTATAGGTCTAGATGTGTCAATTTTTTCCCATTACGGTGGTTTTAGTTGGTATTAATCAGGCCTGGTCTAAGCTTTTTTCAGACTGTTGATACTTGTTCAATAGTAATCTGTACAATAGTTTTTTTGTGGGTTTGACAGAACTGGTTAATTTTTCCTAACATTTGCATAGTCTTGACATTCTTATGAGGGATAATACCCCGATTTTGCTCTAATATCCAGGAAATTAAGTTTGAGCCCAGTGTTATGTGTGAACCAATTGACAAGAAAATCACATTCCGAGCTAGCCAGGTGTGCATCATACTTCATATTGGAATAATTATTTGTTATGACCTTTTAAGTGTTTTATACATCTATCATTTTCATATTGGAATAATTATTTGTTATGGCCTTTCAAGTGTTTTAAACATCTATCATTTTCACTGTAGCTTGAGGATGGTGACATAATTTGCTTTCAAAAGTCTCTCCCTGTTGAAAGTACTGAACAATTCCGCTATCCAGATGTTCCGTCATTTTTGGAATATGTGCATAATCGCCAGGTACATTCTCTTCATCCTATGTATGTACAGTGTTCTTGTCAGTGATTTTGTTCTGTTGTTTTAATTGCATTTTCATCTCGAGTCTTGATGGATGATAAGTAAGCGTGAAGGTTTACCTGTCAGTCATATTGCTTTTTTTTTTTTTTTGAAAATTAACAACCAGCTTTCATTAAACCTGGGGGAATAAAAAGGTTCCCACCAGTAAGAGGGGCATGTACAAAAGCATTGAAATGCTCTGAAGCAAAAAGTGAGCATATCTGTCATTTTGCTGCTTTTTATATGATTGTCTTCCCAACATGCTCCTTGCGATGGATGAGTTTGGTGGCAGATTATTGTGCTTCTTTTTGGTCCAACCTGATGCCTGGGCACTTTGCTTCTAGAAATGTTTGGGCGCATAAAATATGTGTAGATTTTCACTCAGGATATTCAGGGGCTTGAGTGCAATATATTGTTTTTGTGCTTCAATGATTAGTTTGATAGCTACAGATTGTTGATGTGTTTTAGGCACATTTCACAAATTTCATGACCTGTTTCTGATCTACCATTTTAGGATAGTGGATAAATGTCCTAAAGTTTGATAAGCTTTACCAATAGATTAAAGCAAAAACAAATTAACTGTTTTAATGGTGTTGGGATAAGTTGCATTGTCTCAATGTGCCTCACATTTTGATTGATAAGATCGTGAAATTAAAAGTATCAATAAGAGTGTTTGTTGGCCAAAAAAAAAAAAGAAGAGTTTTCAGTTCTAGAAAAACACTGTTTATTTCCATGTTGATTTTCCTAATTTGAAAACAGTTCAATCTTTTTACTCTTTGAAAAATGCATATGGTAATGAGAATAGTAAAAACACTTTTGAAATCTGTATTTTCTATTTAAAGAAAACTATAAAAATTGCATATAAACATAACTGATACTGATATACTTATTTTAAAAATAAAACTGCACGGTACTACTGTATGACAACTAAATATGAGAGAAAATAATTGCTAATAGAAATTTCACTTTTTTGGTTGAATAATCAATATACTTTTTTCTCATTTGCATTATCTGTATTAGCCTTTTCTTTAATCCACAATCCACCCCAAATTGAAAAAAGTTATGATAATCCTTGCCAAATACATGGCACTCTCATTTTTTTTTTTAAGTTCAAATAAGGTATATGGTTATATTTTTGCGTCTACTAAAGATACAACAAAAGCTGTATATGCTCTTATAGTCTTCAGAGTATTTTGGCTTACTTTAAATTGTATCCATGCCTTCACATGTTAGCTTATCTGTGAGGACATATTTCTAAAAGCACTTTGTCATTGAACTAGCTGCTGTTGTTTGGTTAAGAGCTTTTGATTTACTTTTCATGGCATTTGAGTCTCTACCATGAATTGGCTCTGTGGATGTATACAGCATTCAGTTTTCATCATTACAAGGCTTTTTTTTTTCTTTTGCTTGAAAGCACTCAAATAACCTCTTCTATTTTCTTTTCTTTTAAAGAGAAAAGCAGAAAGCATGCATATCTAGAACCAGTTCTTAATTTGTTAGTTTTGAATGAATTTGTTTTTTTATTGATCATTTATGAAAAAAGAGCTTAATTGAAATTTTAGCAAATGAATTGGAGTCATCTCATATGAATTTAGTATACATTCTTAATCCTCGTTTAAAGATATGATTCTTAGACTAGAATCTTCTCGAATTTCTCTATGAAGTATTTTTAAATAGTAATCATAAGAATAATGTAATGAAGAGGCTTCTTTTAGAATGCATGGTATTTCTTTCATCTGAATTATCCTCACCTCTCCTTAAGGTAATGATCAACAGTCAATGGGGCAAGTTCCTTTTGCAATGCTGTTTCAATTAAAATAATGCTGTCTTCAGATTTTCTGTAAGCTCTTTAATTAGCCGTAAACAGTCTTGGGTTGTTGCCTGGGCTATACCAATCTTCAATGAATAATATTATGTTGGTTTTGGAATATAATATTATCTGCTCTAATAAGCGTTTTTTGCTTAATAGGCTAACATAATATTGGCATTTCTTTTTTATTTATTTTAGGTTGTACACTTCCGGTCTTTGGAAAAGCCCAAGGAAGATGATTTTTGTCTAGAGATGTAAGTTCAGAATTTCAGTTCAAGTTGCCTTCCGTTACCTTTGTTATTGACATATCTTTATTAACTAGCTGGTAAATAGTAATCACTGTGTTGTATTCTGTGTTATCTTTTACATGAATGTGAAGGTCAAAGCTTTATACTCCTTTCCACTTTTGAATGTTTAGGTCAAGGCTTTATAGTTATGATGATGTTGTTGAAAGAGTAGCTCAGAAACTTGATTTGGATGATCCATCAAAAATCAGGCTTACTTCTCACAACTGTTACTCTCAGCAACCCAAACCTCAGCCTATTAAGTATCGTGGAGTGGACCATTTGTCTGACATGCTGATCCACTATAATCAGGTAATAATTAAATTGCCTTTGTAATGCATATCAAGAAGCCAAAAGGATGAAAGGGCAGAAAGCTAACCACCCTGTTGTATTTTGTTTCCTCACAGACTTCTGATATTTTATACTATGAAGTATTAGACATCCCTCTGCCAGAATTACAATGTTTGAAAACCCTGAAGGTAGCATTTCATCATGCTACTAAGGATGAAGTGAGTATGTGGATCATATTTAAGAGTTTCAATGAATGATTTTAAAATTTTGTTTTAATGCAATAAAATTCGGTTCTATCTGATGTCAGGTTGTTATCCATACAATCAGGCTTCCAAAACAGAGCACTGTGGGCGATGTGATTAATGATCTTAAGACAAAGGTAGGTTTTCTTTCATTTCATGGGTCAAATGATCATGTTGAGGGCATGTATGTTTTGGTAGATTATTTCTTAATCTTCTTAGGGAGTAAAAATTGTGAACATCATTCTGAAACAGGTGGAGTTGTCTCATCCTAATGCAGAACTGAGGTTGCTTGAAGTTTTCTATCACAAGATCTACAAGGTGTGAACTTCATCTTTTTATGGTTACGTTTTGCTCATTTCAGTGTTTACTCTGAAAATTTGAAATGAGTAAAAGAAACTTTTTTTTCCTTGTTTAATTCATTTGATTTGATCTGGATGCCTAGGTGATATATTGGCAAATATCATAATTCTTACAGAATCCTCTGATGCATTAAGTTCTGTTATCAGTTTAAAACTTGGCATTTCTTATTGATAAGACCATGGTTTACTTTCTTGAATTGCATAAGCCCTTTCTGTGTTTCTTATTTCTCACTCTTCCTGCTTTGCTGTTTCGGGGTTCCTTTGTCAACCTGTTCATTTTTCCTTCCCTATGGTTCCATAATGTTGTATGCCATTGCATTTCTGCAGATTTTCCCACCTAATGAGAAGATTGAGAATATAAATGACCAATACTGGACATTACGGGCAGAAGAGGTCAGTTGCACTCACTCTCTCTCTCTCTCTTTCTCTCAAGCACACATGCACTCACACACATCCGGAGAAATGTAAGAAAAGCTCTTGTGCTGTCTCCATCATTCTGTGATATAAGGAATCAGTTTTATTTTTCTTGTATTTTGTTGGTTTATTATTATGACTAGAATTTCTTACTCAATGCTTTAAGATATGTAGTGCTGGTTTTGATATTTGTTTTTCAATGTTACAGATTCCAGAAGAAGAGAAAAATCTTGGTCCAAATGATCGCCTAATTCATGTTTACCACTTTACTAAGGAAACAGCTCAAAACCAGATGGTAACAAGCTCCATTAGTTTCACATTATCTTATTTTCAATTGCCATTTTGCTATGCCAAATATTGCTTCCTGATCACTATTATGTTTTCCTTACCACTTCAATTGCATCTTCTATTGACAGCAAATTCTGAATTTTGGAGAACCCTTTTTCTTGGTGATTCGTGAAGGTGAGACTTTGGCTGAAATAAAAGTTCGAGTACAGAAGAAGCTGCAAGTGCCAGACGAGGAGTTTGCTAAGGTTTGTGTTACTTTCCAAATCCTATGTGAGCATTTGCTGACTGATTTACAGTAATCCTTCCTGTGTCCACTCCCTTTGCTCTTCTCCGTTTTTAAGTAGTCATTTTTCCTTTTCAATTCTGTGTTTGTTTTTCTGTTTCCTTTTTCTTTTAATTTATTTGAAACCTATTTTCATTTCAGTGGAAGTTTGCATTCCTTTCACTTGGCCGGCCAGAGTACCTTCAAGATTCTGACATTGTATCTAGTCGTTTCCAGGTGCCTGCATTGTTTTATGTGTATATGTTTGAAATTTCTTTTTAAGTTTTATGGGGATTTAACCTGTTATTTTGTTTTTACATATTCTTAGAGACGAGATGTGTATGGTGCTTGGGAGCAGTATCTTGGGTTGGAGCACTCTGACAATGCTCCTAAAAGAGCTTATGCAGCTAATCAGGTAATTGCCCTTTATTGGTGATGGAAACTCACATTCCCTGTAATATGTCTAATTAAATTACATTACAACATTTGTTTTGAACTAAACTAATGCAATGTAAGATTGCAATGTGATCTCCATTACAACTAAAGGCTGTAATGAGATTGCATTGAAAAACCAATGCAATGTCAGAGTATAACTCACTCTATAATATTATCAAACTTGATTTGATATTTTTACCCTTTTCCAATCACTAAAATTCTAAAACTTAAAAAAAAAAAATTTAATTCTTAGAAATTCTAAAAAAAAATTAAAAAATAAAAAATAATTTTGAATTATTAAAAAAATTCTGGAACTATAAAAAATAGAAATGAGTTTTATTTTTAAGAAATTATAAAAGATTAGAAAATCTATAAATAAAAAACATATTTAGAATTTTTGAAAAATAGAAAATATTCTTTTTAATGTTCATAATTTTTTAAAATTATAAAAAAATTTTAAAATATTCTAAAAATAAAAAATATTTCTTTTTTACTTTTAATTTTTTTATAAAAATTTCTTTTGGTATTTTATTATTTTGGTTTTTTTTTCTAAAAAGAATTATTTCCATTTTTAATGTTTTAGGAATATGTCAAAATAATAATAATAACAATATATCTTAAAATTTTTAAAAATGTTAACAAATAAAATGTTAACATGGATTTGCCCAATGTTTGGTTATTTGTTGGAAAATTTATATAAGAGACGATATCATATAAAAATTTACAATAAATGAATATGCTAGTATATTAAACTTACATTTTAATACATAAGAGTAATTTAAAAAATTAACATTACATTTCTAGTAAGGTGCTTGTATTTTAAACGCTGTAATGTCATCTTTTTAACATTTTAATCACATTATCCTTAATATACTAAACGTTGCAATGTTATTTTATCAGCAATTATATTCCTTGTAATCACATTTCTTGTAATGTGATTGCATTGTAAGGCATCAAGCGCAATCTAAAAGTATTTCAGAGTTTCATCACAATTTCAGTTAATGAGACATTAAATAACGGAATAGGATATTCTTTGTTTGTGTTTGCATTGGCTCTGGGGTTATGATTAATCTATATGCTGCTTATGTGAGTCCATGAAACTGACTTAGCCAAGATAATTGACTGTGCATTGGTATCATCATGCTTCTTTGCAGAACCGGCACACCTTTGAGAAGCCAGTTAAAATCTACAATTAGGGAGCATTTTAGATAAGTCCCTTGATGACATTGTGAAAAAGGGTGCCTCTCTACATGGATGATAAGGGTGGGGAGAACACTTAAAGCAAATGAGAATGTGAGGCAACAAGTTAAGAGTTGAGATGGCATGTGCAGCATTTGCTTGTTGATTTGTTGGATATGTAATTCTTTGGCTTGTGTGGATTGGAAGGGGACTTTTACCTAAGCAAGTGTGCATCTGCAAATGTGAAATACAATCCATTGAGCTTTTGCTACTTGAGGTTTTGTCTCGAGTAATGGGTAAGTTGCCTTTGTATTTTGGAAGGTACATAAACAAGATTTTGGATTAGTGAATATGTATACAGAGTATAGTTGGGAGAACGATGTCATTTTCCCCCCCTTGTTTGCTTCCTGATTTTGTCCATGTAGATGCCTTTTAGCAAAATGGGGGGCTTTGTAATGGTTGATTGCCATTCTTTTCAAGCCTATGGCTATATCTAGTTTCTCATATAAGAAATTTAACTAACTTTTGCTGGAAGGGACTTGTATATCTCCTCCTTTTACCTTTTTCCCTTACAAGTAAAAGAAATGCTTATTAATTATTAAGGCAAAACTCTCAAAACTTGGGTTCTTCTAATCTCAACGGCTGAGAACAAATCTTGCCAAAAAAGAAAAGGGAAAATTGATTAGGAAATTTCACTTATTCCCTATTGTGGAAGTGAGGCCCCTGGGATTGAATTTCAAGCTTGCTAACATGGTTACATTTGGACCCTCCCAGATTTAACTGACTTTAATCAGCCTATCAGTGTTTTTTTTTTGACACATTATCTTTAAAAGTATTTAAATTATTGAAAAAAAATTAAATAAGTCATTATATTTTTATTATATTAAATTAAGTTTTTATATTTTTATTTTGAATCAAATACGTTTTTATATTTTTATTTCTAGTTAAATAGTATTTATTATTAATAATTGATTTAATCAAATTATCATTTATCATTGATATGTAACGTGATGTTAACATAACATATTAATATTTTATAATTGATGATAATGTGATATGTTGATTTATTATAATTGATTATGCATTGCATATTAATTTAACATGATAATATTATTATGTAACATTTTTTATTTTTTGTATCAACGTTATGTTAGTGTTATATTGATATAAAATGACAAATGGTATTTTGATTAATAATATTTACTTAATCATTTGTTATAAAAGTTTATTTAATTCAAAATAAAAATATAATGATTTGATTGAATTCAATAAAAAAATAAGGGTTTATTTGAATTTTTTAAAATAGTTTAGGGGTTTTATTTGAGCATTATATCTTATGTTTTTAAATTGCAACACATTAAAATTATTAAATGAAGTATAAAACAATGAAAATATAAAATTTTGAAAAATAGATTTGAGGTAGTTTTATTATTGATATTGTATATTATGAATACTATTGGACAAGAATGTAAATAGGTTATTGTTAGAGGAGTACTCATGGGTATTCAACCTAATAACATAAGATTAGAGTACCTTATATTTGGTTGTGGGGTGGATTAAGATAATGTTTTAAAACCCTAAATGGATTCAAGTATCACCTTTAGGGTATCTTAAAATCAAATTTAATTATATATAATCTTACAAAAATTTTAGATTTTTATGGAATTTGAACCTTCATCGTTCTTACCTTAAAAGACAAACTTTATCACCTCAATTAACCTTTTTTTTTAAATTAGTAAATATAATATTAATTTATATTAATTGAATTATGGTGTAAACTTAAATATGTAAAATTTTATTAGCAGTAAGGATTGAATTCATAAGAGATGGGAAACACTCCAAGTCTTTGTCAAATTTATCAATTTAAATGAGTATTTAATGGATTTAGATAATTAATGGATAATGTTATATTATGAGGTTCGATTTTAGATAAAGTTTTATAATTTTATACTAATTTTAATCAAATTTAAATATTTTAATAATTAAAATGTTTTAAATAAATATTTCAAAAATAATAAATACCCTATCCGTTTACATTTATACTTGTATAAAATTTTAAGAAGGATTTAACATTGTTATTATCTTTTGGACGAAAAGTGGATGTTTTTAGTATGTTCATGATGATCGAGACTGATGGCTTGGGGCCATAGCAAGCCTGTGAGGATCAGTGCCTGAATTTGGCCCATGTTTTTTAACTCTGCCCATAAAAGAAAACCGACCCATTATCATCGCTACAATGCCCTGGCTTCAGAGCCTGGAAACGTGTCCCCGGAGAGCTGGCCTTCTCCGCCTTCCGCCCCTGTTCAAAACGAAACAACAGAGGAGAAAACTTAGTGAAGAGCAAATCAAAGGTAAGATCTTTTTTATTTCTCAATTATAAAAGAAATTGCTTGGGATTTTATTACATTGATGAGTAAGGTATCTAGTTGAATTTCGGGTGATTTTTTTTCCCGTAGGGATTTAATATATGCGCATCAACTCTTTGTTCAAATGCCTTTTAGTTTACTTCCCCCTTCAAAAAAAAAAAAGGGAAAACCTCTGTGTATAATTCGAGTGAAAACGTGCAGACAAGGGTTTTATTTTGTTAAAGCTTTCAAATTATGCTTTTTTTTTATTGGATTAACCACTTGGAATTCTATGTTCATTCTGATTTGACTTTGTTATCTTTTTCAGAAAATTATGTTTTTCAGAGTTCGAGCTTCTTCTTTTTTTTAAAAAAAAAAATTAACTGCATGGCACAAAGTTTTCTTTTTTTAACCTCCTTTTGATAGTCTTAGTAGATGTTAACTTTATAAGGAAATAAGTGTACCGGTGAGAAGCTGTTAGCTCAGTAGTTGATTAGGGTTAGGTCCAAGTTCAGCTTGGGAGTAGCATGTGTTTTTGGATTAGGGTTACTATATACTTAGCTTTTCATAAATACTTACCGGGGAGTTTTTAAATTTTTTATTGTTTCAAAAGCTAATAGAAGTTGCATGTGACTAGTAGGGATTTCTTGGTTGCAAAAAACTTGATATTTGTAAAGGATGCTGGTAGATTTCAGTATGAAGTTTCAATCTTTAGGATAGTTGGATTATAATGGAAAAAAGGGCCTCGCTTATTATTAAATATATGGATAGGGAACCCTAACTACTAATTTGCGTTAAAATTTAGCCCCTCCTTATGCTACAACTTAGTACTGTTTTATGGTTGAATTACTTGTGTCCATTTCTTGTTAACTTATGAGACATGAGACTTTGATTGTGGTTGCTGTCGTGCTTGTTAGGTTCAACATTGAAGCTGATTTCTATGTAACAGTGATGAGACGGCATGGACAATACGCTGACTCTGGTGCCAATGCTTATGTCTCTGCTCAGATGCAGC